>NC_061513.1:319371717-319409495 GCF_022539505.1 Lolium rigidum | reverse complement strand
CGCACCTGCACGAGGACCTCGGAGCGGCACATGAATCTCCGGGGACACACGACCGGGAGCAAGTGCGAGGCGGGAGCCAGTGGCAGGGTGGTGAACAACGACATGGCCGGTAAGGCGGTGGAGAATTTGTGTGGTGAGGCGCTTCTGCCCGCACCTTGGCACGAGGCGGAGGAGCATAAAATGCAAGTCCTAATATATGGCAGAGGGGGAGGAGGAGGAGGAGGAGGAGGAGGAGGAGGAGGAGAAGGTTGAGCCTTGATGTGCAAGCCGACGGGATTGAAGCCCGGAAGCATCATTGCTGATTTTGATTTAGCGCTTTGGGGAGTGTTCGATTTGGGGATTTAATTGGGGGAGAGGACGCATAAGCTCGGGGGAAGAAGGAGAGGGTGAGAAAATAGCAAACAACCCCTTGTTGGCGCAGTTTTACACACAACCACCAATAGACTTTAGTTTTCACATAGAACACCCCATTTTGATGTAATAGTTATCGAGGGACGTAATTTGTGCACCCCATAGGGCCTCCCAGTAAATTAGATTTGACTAGCTCCTTGATCGTGACGCCGGGCCGTTCATTTTTTTACCGCATCAATATAAAAGATATAAAACCCCTAGCCACATGTAATGGGCATATCTTTCAGGTACCCATTATTACCATACCCGGCTCGCCCCAATATGGAGAAGGCCCAAAAAGGCAACCCGAAGGCAACCCGAAGAAGTAGTCGACTAGGAATCTTGTAAAACCCTAGGCTGGTTGCATATATAAAGCCAGTCAGAACACCCGAACACCCGATAGAGGGGAGGCGAGGATATAGACAACATAGCAATATAGACAAGATAGACAACGTAATTCCGCCTACGGCGGCCCCTATAAAGATAGTCGTGATTATACTAGATTCCTAGCTGCACGTAGGGATCCTCCTTCGAGGGGACCCAAAGCTGGATATGTTGTGTGCTCAATCTCGTTCCCGGAATCTCCATCGTCTCTCCCCCGAAACCCAAGTCTACAATCTGTAGGCATTGGCGAGGTGATCCCTTGTCACCACCAGTCGCCAATCCGCTAGCGAGATTCCTCATCCCCAATCCGCTCGCGAGTTCGTCCTTCCCGACCCCTTTCATCCAACCAGCCGCCACCATCTCCACCTACGCCATCCAATGCTCCCGCGGCGACGAAGCCGGCGTCGATCACTCACGATTCGCGACGGTGTGGTAGGCATCTTCACCGACACACTCTTGCGCGCATATTGCACGTGGCTCCTTTGATCTTGCCAGCATGTGTCACGTGTGTGGCCGAGGTCAGCTGTCACTGCACTCCAGCGAGCCGGCAGCAAAGCACTCCATGGAGGGCTATGGCTGATGTCCTCATCCATACCAGGGAACCCTTCGTTCCGGCATCCTCCAGGTTGCTTCGCCTTGGTAGTACTTCGACGCACTCCATCATGGTGGGCTACTCCGACGACCTCATCGGGAACACATCCGGCCTCGCCGGTCCGGTGAGACGTCTCCTCCCCCCCCCCCCCCCCACACCCCCCTCTCTCATCCGTAGAACGAATCAATCTGATTGTATTTGCCTGTTTTGATTTAATTGGAGCTGGGGTTCTGATTAGGATTTGCAGTCCCTATGTGCTAGGAATTAGAGGAGCGTTTGTGTGTACAAGTGCTTAACATTAGGTAAATTGGCTAAAACGGTTCTGTTTCTTACCCCATCACATTTAGCCTCCGTTGCTCTACCTAAGTGTTCTTTTGTTTGCAAATGTGTTATTCCCGGACCAAAAGGAAAATCTTGGAGAATAGCTCTATAATAAAATTTAGTGAAGCTACTACGAAGTAATACACCATTACTAATCAGCTCCACTATGGATTCAATACTCTCACTTCCAAAAACTAGCTACACGTGATTTGTGGCCTTGCATATATCAGTTGCCTCGACCGTAACCTGCCGCCTCCACCACTACCGTCACACGTGCCACCCTAGACCGTGTGGCAGGGGAAAATGGTCCCACCTCCACTGCAGCAACAAGCGCCACCGGTGTACCCTACGTGGTTGCATCAGGGTCCATGGATGCCGCCTACGCTCGTCGATGAAGACGAAATGTAGGCGGCGGCACCATCGATGCCAGCGCAGGGCACGCCGTCCATAGTTAGTTAGGGATATTTTCCTTTTTTATTCTATGTAAATAATCTTTGAATGAATGAAAAATTTCAGAAAGTTTCCACTTTTTTGTATTCAAATTTAAATTGCATTTTGCCCACCGCGCCTAAGGGCCACCAGCTATATTATTTTTTAAAAAATAAAAAAGCAACCATGGCTTGCGCCATATTGATCTGTGCACACGCCAGTGGCGCACCAACCCCATGCACCATTAGTCTGTAAACATGCCAACATGCCAGTGGCGCACGGGCGCATCAACCCCGTGCGCCAAAGATTAGATATTATTAGTAGCGTGATAGCAGTGGCGCAGGACTATGCACCACGGGCATGTCAATATAGCAGGGGTAAGGGCTTTCCTACTGATGAATGGCATGAGAGGTTTTTTTTCAATTAAGAGAATATATTAATATTGAGAGACGTCAATTAGATCCAGCCTCTGCAACAACGCAATATCCTAATAGCAATACAGGTGCACATAGCCAAAAAAAACTAAGAAAACGAAAGTCAGACTACGGTATTCCAGCCCTAGCAGCAACACTACATCCACCACCAAGATAACACCTGAACTCATGCTCTCTAAAAACGATGCTCTCAAATAGGAAACAATGCACACTTGTCGTCGTCGCCAAATCAAAAGATTTTAGGTTTACACCCTGAAGTAGTCCCCACTCTCAAAATAATGTCTTCAACAAGTTGAGCACATCAAATTCTTATGTGGTTTGTCTGAAAATCTAGCTTTCTTTTACCAGTTGTACTTAGATATCACTTTATCTTCCTAATAGGCCGAATTACAGTTTTTACATTACTCATGGCTCATCTCACAGAAAACGTCAAATCATTTTAAGACTGCGGAAAATAACTTCACTAGTCCATGAGCCTGCCTGAGAATCTACGCACTAAAGCCATACTGCAGGATTGCCCCCCATCATTCCAGCTTTAACTGCCTATTTAGCTTCAGAGTTTACAATGATCTTGTCATCTTGATAGCATGACTGTAGAAAATAGCTTCAGAGTTCACAATCATCTTGATAGACGCGAGTCTGTTTAGTCAGCTGCGGCAGAAGTAGGATCCTTATAGATCACAGATCGGAGAAGTATAACTCAACTGCCGTAGGAACATACATGGCTGCGGTAGAAATTGGATCCTTAGAGCATCTTCAACAGGCGTGCTATCCCGCGTTCACGCTATAATAACCGTCGGTATGTAGGTGTGAGGGGATGAATTTGCTTTTCCAGCAGGTGCGCTATCAAGATTATAACATGACGCAACTAAGATGTTCGCCGATTTGCTTGCAAGGTATGCGCCTCCACAAGCCGCTAACATTATTTTCTCGAATTTTTTCCTAAAAGCTAGTAGTACTAAGTCATTTCATATCTATATTTATAGAGTTCATCATGCGATTCATCAGACGACGAGTACGATGTAGAGGAAGAAGAGAACATATCCATACTATTGACATACCGCGCCATTAAAAAGCCAAAAATAGGTGAATCCATGTTCGGTAGATGATGACTGCATTTTTAGCATATTTTTGCATCGTTATTTTATCAAGATATCATTGAGTAGTGGTAAATTTTTTGTATTTCACGCGCTACCGTGGCCTTTTATGCTTATCTACGCAGGTCTCAAAATAATAAGTCAATACTGAAATATCAATGAAAACTGTTATTTTCTGTCATTTTGACGTGATAGAAATCATTTTCGCACTTAATTAAGCACCTAGGCGAAAGGACAATGTGAGGACAGTTTCTAGTAGTTCAACGGGCATCCATATGGGCGAGCCTTGCCCGTACCATCCGCCCGTATCACCCTCCAGAAGCACCGTCTCGTCAAATATTTTCACCTCCCGTAGACAGATCACAGATCTGACGGGCACAGCTCCGCGAAACAGAGAAACAACGCCCAGATCAGATCTCAAGAAGAAACTTGGAGAAGACAAGATTCGGGCTGCTCCGTGGATCCTCGGAGGACAAGGCATCATCCCCTTCATCATCATCAACCGATGCACCTTCACCATCATCATCCTCCAACCATAGTTGTAATCTTGATTGCTATTGTGGATTTATACTTGTGTTCGTTTCATTCCTTTAATTCCCTCCATAAGAGTATGATGATTTTCTTGATTGTCACCATGTGTGAGTAGTCCTATTAGTTCTTGGGGAGATGGAGAAACTCTAGCATGAATATAAGATGAATCCAAGATGATCTATGGTTTTAAGTATTAATGTGTGTTAGTTCTTTCTCTTGATATTATGTGTTGCGCACCATGTAATACATGACTTATGGTCTTGAGAGAGAACTACTCTTTGAAGTGTTGTAAAGTGAATGGCGGGAAGTGACATTGCCGTATTGACGCTTTGACACATAAATAAGGGGGATAAGAGAGATTTACAAAGCTCAGATCGATAACCACATGGTAAACCCCTTAATAGTAATAGTCGATATGTGGCTTGCAGAAGGCTAGTTGTTGTGGTTATTTAGAGATGCGATGACCGATGACTTTCTGGGAGCATCTTATTACGGAGTTCTCCCACACATAATATAGTTAAAAGCATACTTTATTTTGATTAACATGAATTCTAGTGCTAGATGTGGATCCAATAATCACTGAGAACACTTCGTCATATTAAGTTTCACCCCATTTTTTACTTCTTTATTTACTTTATTTGCAACCATTTACAACACCTCCTTTTAAATATTTTGAGATTAGAAAATAATTATTAAGTAATCTTTAGTACAAAATAGCAAGGGGCATTAAGTTCGATACTCTTATTTCGAAACAAGCTACAACTGATCTATGTTCTTGCCGTTGCCGGGGAGCTCAACGCTTTTGGTCTTTGTTTTTGGTTGCTTATCTATTATTGTTTTTACTAGAGTTGTTTAATAGTTTCACGTAAAATTGTTGCTGCTCTCGGGCTTATGAATAGGCTTGATGCAGCTGATTATCTCGGGAGATTCAACCGAAGGTTCGTTAAGGAATTTCCCAATGGAAGTGATGTGGAGTATGCTATTAATCCACTCTTTATTGCTACTAGCAAAGAAATGCGGGGCGGCACGCCACACCAAGGAGAATTGTCTTGTTTATTTTGTTGCTTAATAAGAATGAGAGTGGTAAAATGAAGACGGGCAAAATGTAGCCATTTTTTTAAATTCGAAATCAATAATTTAAAATTTCAAAAGAACAAGAACAAAAATTATAGATGTAGACAATTATTCATTCTATCAGTGTACAAAAAATCAGTGTGAGATAATTTATATTCTAGACAGTGCAAAATTAAGAGAAAATTGTAGATCTGAAATAGCAACTTTTCAAATCTCCCAAGATAGTTAGATTTTGTCATGTTTTGCCTTGAGATTTTGCAGATTTGTAGAATACATCATTGCCTTTTTTTTTCGATAAAATACATCATTGCCTACATTAAGAATTTTTCTCCAGAATTTTTTTGAGACTTTAAATTGTTATTTCCGGATTTTGAAGAATACCAGGCTACATGTAGCCTGGGCACCATTTGTAGTTTCTGAATAAGAATCGGGTTTGTTTTGTTTTTTGGAGGTCGTAGTAGAGTTGGTGTTTTTATTTTTGGGCGGTAGGTGGTAGTGGTGATGGCCTTGGTTTGTTATTTATAAGAATTGTGCTATGCAAAAATTCAGAGAGTGAACTTGATTTTTTCTGGACTGTGTTGTGTACACATGTTTTTCTGCACCTGTGTGTAAGGTTCATTATGCTGAATTTATCCACATGTTTTCCTGAACTTAACATGCCATCGGAACTGAAGGTATACATCAGGTTTTGGTCGTCTAACTTTCTATTCCCTTTTAACTTTTCAACTGTTGTTTTGTCCACTGAACTGCAATAAAAGTAACTGAAACTATGTATTGCTAAATGTGCAGCTCTTGACTGAAGAAATTCGTTTGCCTCGTTGTTGTCCGTCGAAGGGGAACGGACTGGAACTTAAATTTTGCCACGCTGACGGCCAGACGGCCAGCGACCAGCTTCTATGCAGATAGGCGGAGGCGGACGCCTTCGAGCGCCACGCCGCCGACCTCCTCCTTGACTTGCTCCCTTCTTCCACGTACCCCTCCGCCTACCCCGTCGCGCCGGAGATTCTCTCGCTCGACTGGACACGTCAACAGCTCCACTCCTTGCTCATCTGCCTGGAGGAGTTCCAGTCCGTCCTCTTCGCAAGGGAGGGCGTCGATGTGGCCGCTCTCGCCAAGGCCCCACCGCCTCCTTGTCAACTTCTTCAATCTCTTGGGCAATTGACTTCTGCAACGCGCTTCGCCGGCGGCGTTGACCTGCTCCGTAAGTGGCACAAGCTTCTTGCCATCGCAGCCACCGCGCTCGCCCCATCCCATGACAACCCAACCGCGCCGCTCGGGAAGGGGCAGATCCGCCGCACGTGCAGGCTCACCGAGCTCACCATCCTCATGCTCGGCGACAAGGACGCCAGCGGCAGGGGTGGGCAGCGGAACCGCTCCTTCGGTCACGGGCAGGGGCGCGTGCACCACCACCGGAGCAGCAACAGCGGGAGCGGCTCGGGCTCCTAATCCGACTGCCGCTTCAAGTCGCCGACGCAGGCGTTGTCGCCAGGGCCCCGCTCGAGTGCCTCCTTGCCCACTTCTTCGACCGTGCCGTCAAGGCGCTTGACCTCTGCAACACACTCGGCGGCGGCGACCTGCTCCGCCACTGGCGCAAGCACCTCGCCATCGCTGCCACCGCGCTTGCCCCATCCCGTGCCAACACCGCCGCGCCGCTCGGGGAGGGGCAGATCCGCCGCGCGCGCAAGGCTCACTGACAAGGACGCCGGCTGCAGGGGCAGACAACGGAACCACTCCTTGAGCGCCCCCGGGGACTCCGCCGGAGCAGCAGCGACGGGAGCGGCTTAGGCTCCTAGTACGGCCCCGCTTCAGGTCACTCTTCTGGAGCGTGTTCCGGTCGTGGTCATCCTTGCACCAGATGCAGGCGAGGGTCCTCGCCTCCGCCGTGTACACAATGCATGTCGTGCTCTTCGTGCCCGCCTGGACGCTCGTGTGCGCCATCCCAGCCACTACAGGGTAAGAGGTTGGAGGTTGTTGTAGGCGCAGCCGAGAGACATAGGGGCGGCGACGACCAGCTGGCTGAACGCAGTGCCGGAGTCCAGCAGGTGACGTGGACGACGCAGACGAAGCACTCCTGCGGTAGCGGCGGCTAGAGCCGCATGCGGTTGGTGACAGGCGTCGGGCATGGGCAATGCACCGCAGGGAGCTTAGCGGCTGGAACCGCGTCAGTGCACCAGCGTCGGCCATGTCACACGCTGTCTGGAGCTCCTCGCAGGCCCGCTCCTTGAGCGCCCCCAGGACTCCGGTGGAAACCGGATCATTCGCTCGCATAGCCACGGCAGAGAAGACGCTCCATGAGCTCCCACACGTCGGTGCAGGGCAACATGACCATGGGGGAGGCACGCAGGTGGCCTTCTGCCGGAGCTCTCGTACTCCAGAGCTTGGCCAGGGAGACGGGATCCATGCCAGAACAGGAAGAAGCCTAGAAGTAAACAAAATAGACGAAGGTGGAGGAAAGAAGTCTCGAGAGATGCTACATATCTATTATACCACTATATAATGGGCCAGTTTTGAATTGGATCTCAAACATCAATTGCAGCCGTCGATTAACTAGATCTAACGGCTGAGAAGAACGGGATTCGCGTGAACAGTACAAAGCAGCTGCTTCCACGATATTCTAGAACCGTCGGCGTCCCCGAAACCCACCATCCACACCGTCATCTCCCCTAAATCCACACCGCCCTACCTCACTGGACTATGCGGTCTCAAGCGCCGACCGCCACGGCCCGGTCTTCCTGTGATACGGCGAAGGAGGCCCTCCATCCCATCCCCAGGCACGGTCAATTCCTCGAGGCAGCGGCGGCGGTCGCTGCAGGTGCTCGCGCAGGTTGAGTCCGGGTTAGGGGCACGACTAGGCCATCATCGGCAGCGGTCTGGACGATGGGGACAGCACTGCTAGGCTCGAGCGTCAAGCCGGCGTTCTGGTGGTGCGACGGCGGCGGCCGGCCAGGCGGGATCACGTTTCTTGCCATCTCAGGTTTCACACGGTCGAGGAGGTGTGGGGGACAATCTGGAAAGAACGTGCGGGTGATGTTTTCCCTGATGTTTTCTAGAGCGGTTGTTGGCCAAAGAACAAAGAAACAGAAGCGTTTCCCTAATGTGATTAGTTAAACGAGCTAAGAGGAAAAACAGTGATTCATTCCATTCTTTTTCTTTCAATGTGTGTGTGAAAGATTCTGAATCACGTGATACATACAGTAACCTGAAATGGCTTGGGGCAAACATCACTGCTGTGTTCTGAATTGTTCTTTGGGGAAGGCACTGAATTGAATTTGGGAACTTCTGAACATTCTCACGTGTAAATCAACAAAGTGATCTATGTGTTTGTGAGTCATTGAATTGAAATTGGCAGTTTCCCGTCCGGCGTTGGACGAGGAGATGATGCGATTTGGGATTTTCCTTCCCCGTGCTCGACGACAAGACCGGGTTCGCTTGACTCCTTTTGGCTGGATGGGCTTGAGCAACGATTTCGGATTTTATTCCCCATGCTCGATGTGTACACCAGCCATGATAACCTGAAGCTTCCGTTGATGTTGTTATATTCTTACTCTGCATGTCTTTGCTAGAGTCCATTTATAGTTGCTGGAGTCATATATATTGCACTTTTGTATCCAGTGTTATACATTTGCTGTAACCATATATACCAATTTGGACTGAACTTTTTTTTTTGTCTCTGATCAGCAGTGGTATATACCTTTGGTATTCCTACACTTTGCTAAATGGTACCGCATCAGCATAAACTGACGAACAATTTCTAACATGTTAGGTGTAGAGCTTTCTGCTGTATGCATGGATGGTTGATATAGAGTGAATATATAGATTTAATAGTTCTCCTCTGTAATTATCCACATGAAGTGGACATGACGAGGAATGGAAACTCCTTTCGTATCGGTGTTGATCATCTGCACACTTCAGGAAGATACAATTATCATGCTACTAGACACCAAAAGCTGCTGGCACAACTTTATGATGATCCTGCTCTAAATAAGTGTTTTAACAAATGGAGAATTAACAATGTGCTATTTAAGAAATATAAGCTTGCTGGTGATAATTATATTGGAGGTGATTTAGTGCTCCATCTTGGGTTGCTTACGAAGGCTTTCAGAGTAGATTGCCGTACTGATGTTTAGTTAGGTTCTTGTCCTGATATTGTTGTTTAGGTATTAAACCATGACTAAGTTGTAGCCCCAATTGCTTAACATATTCCACTCTTTACCCGCAAAAAAGGATGCAACTTTAAATTGTATCATTAGCAACCAACATGTATATACTTGGCTTTGAGTTTGTTTAAGAATTTGTAGTTCAAATGAATGTCTGTACTTTTGGTTTGAATGTTTGACCAGATTGTTGTGTTTACGGACACTACATTTAGCGCGGCTTTGATTGTGCATGCACTTTTTGTTGGGAGGCTATGGTAATTGAATAATTTTGTTAAACTGCATTAGATATAAATAAGTTTTTTTTTTGAGAAAAGATATAAATAAGTTTATGACGTGCAATGCACGTGTTTCTTACTAGTCTATATATAGTGTACGAGTTTTGCTGTTCTTAAATAGAAGTTCCAGAAGAATTTTTTGAATCATGAGCATGGGAAGTAATTTCAACCGTTGATGGGTGCCTATCCTACGTTCCAGATGGAAGGGATTCGCATCTACAGTGCTTAGCGAATATTCTGGAGAAATCGAGTACCGGCTGACAGAATTTGCCAAGGATCAACACACACATATACACATTGGAGAAGAACACACAGAGACTTTTCGCAGCACCGCACTTATGCTTTCTTTCTCTTGTTCAACTCTCTAAACTCAACTGATTACAGAGCTTATATAGCCAGACCAACGCGACCTAGTAGCCCACACACGCACACACTCTCTGCATGTAAGAAGCCACTAACTAATTGACCACGAATATCTCTACTAGCTAGCTTCCCACGTACAACTTAGGAGCCAAGTCTGCAGAACTTTGGATAAGCACCCAGGACCAAGTCATAACTGATGGTTCCCGATTCTTCATCCACGCTGATCCGCCACGCGACTCATGTGCTCCAGCTCCGCAGTGTATGGACGCATCTGACTTACTGACTAACTAATCTACATTTAAACTTGGTGCCGTACATGCACAGCCCAAGCTAATCTCTAATGACACACTAACAAGCTTTGCATTTCGTACACCTGAACTCATCTATAGGTGTAAACTGCCGCAGCTTATAAGAGATGAAAAACTGACGAAATAAGATATGATGAACTATAAAACTAACAAGATTAGTTCCAACACCGGCAGTGGTGGAGATCATTGAGGCCGAATCGGGCCATGGGCCTATTAAGATTTCTGCCAATACAAATTTTAGTTCTATGCATACAAGGCCCAGCCCTACACAGTAGCCTGCACGTTACCTTGTCTTGATTAGAAAAGGAGATGTTTTATTACTAGCAAATGATACTCCACCCTTGTTGTGATTAAAACAACAGAACCAGGATGAGAACAATAGACAAACCAGGTTAATTTTTAAGGTTTTAGGACATTTTTCTTTGTTTCTTTTAGACTGGCTTGCCCATGAATTTTTGTGAGGCTCCCACTACGGGAAAAACTGCAGTTGCCGTGCATTGCATCTTTGCCGTGTGTTTCCGCAGGGCAAAGATTTCTTTGCCGTGCGCACGTAGAAAAACGCATGGCAAAGATTTTGGCCACGACAAACACAGACACGAGCGCACGGTGAAGATTTGATTCACGGCAACGACGGAAGAGAGCGCACGGCAAAGAAAGTTGCACGACAAAGGACCAACATAGCGCACGGCAAAGATAGGCTACATGGCAAAGACGCTGGCACACGGCAAAGCACAAAAGGCATCGTCGTGCACGCCTTTGCCTAGTGTTTTTAACAAACGCACGGCAAAGCAAGTCTTTGCCTAGCGTTTTTAACAAACACACGGCAAAGCAAGCCTTTGCCTAGTGTAAGCGCACGGCAAAGATGTAAAAACTGGATTTCTTCTCAGCTCAAAAGGTGTGGCGTGGTATAGTTATCAACAAACGAACTCTTAGCTCAGTGGCAAGGTTGCACGCTTTCTCTACTCTGCGTCCTAGGTTTGAATCCCAGACCGATCAGTTTGGAGTTTTTTTTTTAGATAAACCATATTTAGCACACGGCAAAGAAGCAACCTTTGCCGTGCGGCATCGCACGGCAAAGACCTTTGCCGTGCAACATTGGCGAGGCGCACGGCAAAGAAGCCTTTGCCGTCGATTGCTTTACCGTGCGGTCTTTGCCGTGCGGCAACGCACGTCAAAGCCTTTGCCGTGCATATAAGGCCCTTTGCCGTGCAAATAGTTGCACGGCAAAGAAAGTTTTTCCCGTAGTGTCCGCCCGCTGTAGAGCATCATGCGTGCCCTGATTCTCCATTTCTAATGCTAACTCATGACCACCTGTTGGATACGCACGTAGAGGAGACCTGCCCACAAAGCTTCGTCTGAGAATAATGACGCCGCATGTCCGGTTTGTCGCATATGTCCTTCTTTTAACTCAATCTTGGCTTGGCCAAATGTGGGAAATGTATTGAGGACTGAGACGATTAAACATGAGCACCTTGAGGAAGAGGTTCTTAGAGCATCTCTAGCAGAGCCCGTAAAAGTGCAAACTGAAAAATTTGAGTTCAGTCTTCCGAAAACGTATTTACGGGTCGCAAATCTGTTGGCGCAGAACAGACCCCGTAAACTAAAACTGAAAAACGAAATACTCATAAAATCATCATCTTCCTCACAAGAACTGTCGGCATCGCTGTCCGTATTAGCTAAATTGGACTCTCGCTTCCATCCGTTTTAATCTAGATGCTCAGCGGCGTCCATCTTCAGACCTCCAATTTCATCACGGAATTATCCAATAGTTAATTTCATCATCAAATACGAAGTAGGCCATATGCACTACTAGGAAAAGGCCTAGCCGTAAGGTTGACTTCAGTGGCGCACCATGATGGCCGTGCGCCACTACTACTTAGCAGTGGCGCACCACAAAATGGTGGGCCACTGTTACAAATGTAGTAGTGGCGCACCTTGTTTGTGGTGCGCCATTACTAATTCCCGGCAGGAGGCCAGCTCCCACCCAAAACTAATAGTGGCGCACGTCTCCATGGTGCGCCACTGCTACATGGCTTACTTATAGCGCATGTCTTTGTGGTGCGCCATCGCTAGGAGGTGGCCAGGGCCCTTCAGAGATGAGGGCTTTAGCAATGGCGCACCGCTTGGTGCGCCACTACTAGGTATGGCGCACCGCCGACATGGTGCGCCACCGCTAAGTTGGGCAGGGGCGTGGGTTTACAGTGTAACGAGGTGAGCAGTGGCGCACCACTTAGCAAAGGCGCCATTGCTATGTCACCCTAGCAAGTGGCGCACGGCTAGGTGGTGCGCCACCGCTAACCTCGGGACCATTTCCTCGCTTTTCACCCTCCACTCACATGTGCCACCCACTTTCCCCAAACACTCTTCCACCACCACCTCCCACCAAATCTGGATCTGGTCGTGTTGCCCCTCCTTCCCACCTCATTTTCACCTCTTCATTCACCAAAATTAAGTTGGTAAACTTAATTTTCTTCATAGGTAACTAATGGTGAAGCTTTCTTAGCTCAATACCCTACTCAATCTCAACTTTTTACCTCATCCAACACTCTAGGTCTCGCCGTATCGGTAACTTTGTTGGTTTTATGCTTTGTGTGTGAACGGTTCCGATCGTCTTGCACACACGTCATGCACATATGTTATGTGCGAAGCTCGATGATATCATGTGTACGTGCGCATGCGCGAAAAGCGTCACGTGCATGTGTGTTGTATGCGAAGCCTCCGGATCCACATGTGTGTTGTATATGCGAAGCCTCCACACATGTGTTGCATGTGTTTTTGTTTGCAGGGATTTGAAATGCGATGGAGTTGCCAATATTTTGCCGAAACGTTGATTCATTTCCGTTTCGGCGAATGTTGGGCATACTACGCATATACATGTCCTATTTTTAGGGAAGGTCATGCCAAAATTTTCTTTTGGTATGCTAAGATATCCATTTTCTCTATATCCGCAGGCGACCATGGTCCGCATGATGAGCGAAGGCGTTGTGGCTAGGTTTTTGAAAGCCGCGACGGACGAGATGATTAGAAATAACCAAAAGGAGATAAGATGTCCGTGTCGAAGATGCAAGCTAACGAGCCTTATGGACCCTAAAGCCGATATGGTGCGGGACCACCTTCTCATGCGTGGTTTCATGGATGGCTATCGGTGGGAAGGCGACGAAGATGATTATGAATTTGTCCATGGGAATTCAACAAGAAGTAAGGAAGGCCGAGGTGATCGTGATGTAGAAGATCTCGGGCATGATCAGGATGTAGAAGATCCCGGAGATGATGATGACCACAATGTAGGAGATCCTGGACCTGATGATGAGGAAGATCAAGATGGAGGTCATCATGACGATCATGAAAATGAAGACGATGAACCATCGTCGATGGACTGGGTGCAGGACCCTTATCTTCAAGAGCTGCTTCTCAAGCGTACGAGTAACGCAAGAGCTGCCGCCCGAGAGAAAGCCAAGATGGATCAACTGGAGGTAGACGATGTTACTCCATTGTATGAAGGATGCAGGCCGGAGGATACCCGCCTGAAAGTAACGCTCATGGCTCGGGAGATGAAGGTAAAGCACAAAATGACCGACACATCCTTCAACGACAACATGTCATTTCGGCGAGAACGTCTTCCCAAAGGTAACACGTGTCCGACTAGTATCGAGGAGGCCAAGAAAATCGTGTGTCCTCTGGATTTACCGCATGTGAAATACCATGTGTGCTTGAACGATTGCATCATTTATCGGAACGAGCACGCGAGTGTACCATATGTCCGGAGTGCGGCGTCGGTCGGTACAAGAAGGGGAAGAAAGCTCCTCGGAAAGTGGTGTGGTACTTTCCAATCACTCCTCGTCCGCAGCGGTATTTCGCGGATCCTAAGCAAGCAAAGCTAATGCGCTGGCACGCGGAGATGAGGAAGGGAGAAGATGACGCAGATGATCCGAAGAAAAAGAAAAAGGACAGGATGTTGAGACACCCTTCGGATGCTAGCCGGTGGAATGCGTTGGACCTCGAGTACCCGGAATTTGGGGACGATCCTAGGAACATAAGGCTGGGCGCGAGCACCGATGGAGTCAATCCGTTTGGCAGCCGAGCAGCACGCATAGCACCTGGCCCGTGTTTGTGTGGATGTACAACCTCCCCCCTGGTTGTGCATGAAGAGGAAGTACATTCAAATGAGTATGCTAATTGAAGGGCCGAAACAACCAGGGAACGACATCAATCCGTATATGGGGCTTCGAAAGAGGAGCTAGCCACGCTATGGGACACGCCCGCCAATACGTGGGACGCCGCCGCGGAAGAATATTTCCCTATGAGAGCCGCAATGCTCACGACGGTGCACGACTTTCTCGGTTACGGATATGTCGCGGGGCAGGTGGTCCACGGATTCAATGCATGCGTAAGGTGCATGGACGACACAACGTACCGCCAGCTAGATAGAGATCCCGGGTCCTCGAAAACGGTGTTCATGGGACATCGAAGGTGGCTTCGCGAGGACGACCCATGGAGGAAACGCAAGGATCCGTTCGATGGTGAAGACGAACCCCGAAGACGGCCACGTACGAGAAGCGGCGAGCAAATAGACGAGCTATTGAAAAATTGGAAAGAGTGCCCACCGCCGGGAAAGAAGCGAAAGGCGCCGGAGCCGCTGCTTAAGGTATGGAAGACGAGGTCTGTTTTCTGGGACTTGCCGTACTGGAAGATCCTCCGTGTGCCTCACAGCCTTGATGTCATGCACATCACGAAGAACGTGTGCGAGAGTCCGCTTGGTACCCTCCCGAACATGCCGAGAAGACCAAAGATGGGCCGAAAGCAAGGTACGACTTGCAATCAATTGGGATCAGGGAGGAGCTTCACGCGGGACGCCCTAATGATGATGATGACGATGACGATGATGAGGCGGAGGACACGCAAAGTCGTCGCAAGGGAAAAAATGCCAAAAAGATTGAATATTACTGCCCCCGCGTGCTTCACTCTAAGTCGAAGGAGATCGAGCAGTTTTTCGACCGTCTCCTAGGAGTAAAACTTCCCTACGGTTACGCGGGGAAGATAAGCAGGTACCTAGACAAAGCGGCGCGAGGTTCAGCGGGATGAAGTCTCATGACTGTCACGTGCCGATGACGCGGATACTTCCGGTTGCAATCCGTGGGATCATGGACGCGCACGTCCGTGAAACGCTTTTTGGCCTATGCAACTTTTTCGACGTCATCTCTCGGAAGTCCGTTGGCGTGAGGCAACTTAGAAGGCTACAGGAAGAGATCGTGGTGATACCGTGCGAGCTTGAGATGTACTTCCCGCCCGCTTTCTTCGACGTTATGGTGCATCCGCTGGTACATATCGTGGAGGATATCATCCAACTGGGGCCGACGTTCCTGCACAGCATGATGCCGTTCGAAAGGATGAATGGTGTCATCAAAGGGTACGTTCGCAACAGGGCACTTCCAGACGGAAGCATAGCCAAGGGCTTTCTGACCGAAGAGTGCATCTCCTTCTGCACGAGTTATCTAGAAATCGAGAACCCCGTTGGCCTGCCCGTAAACAGGCATCTCGGGAAGCTCGCTGGATGGGGTCACCGCGACGGTAGCCGCGAAATGCATGTCGACTTCAAGGGTCGAATCGCCGACTTTGAAAGAGCAAACCTAGTCGCGCTACAACACATAGACGTGGTCGATCCTTGGGTGGTAGAGCACAAAACCTTCATCGCAAAGACGTACAGAGTGATCGGGGCCAACGAGAGGACGGACGGAGATATAATCAAAGAGCACAACTCAACCTTCACGCGGTGGTTCAAGGACAAGATGCCGACGTACCCTATAGACGAGGATTCTTCTGCGGAAGAAAAACTCATATTCGCCTTGTCACAGGGCGCCGAACACAACCCGATGACATTTCGGGCGTACGATATCAACGGCTACACATTCTACACCGAGGAAAAGGACATGAAGAGCGATTATCAGAACTCCGGGGTAACGATGGAGTCCTACACCGGTGACGTCAAGCAGAGATACTACGGAAAGATCGAGGAGATCTGGGAGCTGAGCTACGCCGGAGAGAATGTGCCGATGTTCCGTGTCAGGTGGGCCAAGAACGTCATAAAAGAAGACCGGCATTTCACCACCATGGTTATACCCGAAGCCAAATCCAAGACAGCGGGCGCAAAGGTCACCGCGAAATATGAGCCATGGGTACTAGCTTCCCAAGTGGACCAATGCTTCTTCATTACCGACCCGCAAAAGCCCAGCCGTGTTGTCGTGAGGAGAGGCAAAAGGAGCATCATCGGAATGGATGGAGCCGCCAACGAGCTAGACTTTGACCAGTACGGCGATCCGAAGATGGAAGATGACGACGACGATGATGAAGAACCATACACAACAAGAAGAAGCAGGACCACCCTACCTAAAGGCCGTCCATTCAAGAGAAGAAGTCTAGGAGTTCCGGGGCTAAATTATTCAACCGCGAGAAAGAAGGGCAAGAAGATTGTGAAAAGATAATTATGTATCATTTTCTTTTTTTTTGAGATCAATTATGTATCATTTTCTTGTATGAATAATGGATGTCATATTGTTAATCTACACATTGTACCGATCAAAATAGACATATAATTTATATTTTTGGATATTCTACATAATTATAATTATTTATGCCTTTTATGTTGGTGTATTATGCTATTTATTATAGTATTAAATCAATTTAAAAAAAGGGAAAAAAATTGGGGCCGCCGGGGGTTCGAACTCTGGCCGGCCAGGGTTAACCAAACGAGGGACAGATAGCTAGCCACCGCGGTACGGTGCGGATCTTGTCAATAGTACGAGCCAAATTCTTTTGACCCTATCCTAAAGTCGTAGTGGCGCACCCGTAGTGGTGCGCCATTGCTAAGCATCACCGTGGCGCACCCCTAGCGAGTGCGCCATTGCTTAGGGGGTCGGGGACTTAGCCATCCCGACCATCTCTTCTTCTCCCCATCCCCATTCCCCCCATTCCCCAATCGATCCTCTCCTCTCCGACGGCGGCCTCCTCTCCGACGCCACCTCCCCGGCGACACGAGCGACACGAGCGACGCCACCTCCCCTGGCGACGCCCTCCTCTCCTCGCCACCCCGGCCCGACCAGATCCCACCCCTCCCGACCGCAGTCATCGGGCGACGGAGAGGCTCCCCTCCCGGCGGCGACAGGTACCTCCTCCCTCTTCCCTTGCGTCTCCCTCCGCCCGCCGTCTTCTTTTTCGGGGAGGTACACCCCTTCCCCCGGCCGCCCCTTCCCTCCTTCACCCCTTCTCCCCGGCCGCCCCTCCCGCCATGACCCAACCCTAACCCTAGAAAAGTTAGGCTTAGTGGAATGATGGAGTTAGGATTAGGACCGTAGGTGTTGAATGAAATGTAAAACGAATAGCAAAACACTCGTTAGCAGTGTTAGCATCAGCGAGTAGGTGTTCATTTTGATGCTAACGTTGTTCATTTTGACCGTAGGCTTAGTGGAATTTAGTTCTAACTGCCGATGCTAACGGTGTTCATTTTGATGGTTTTAGTAAGTACAAGTTAGGCTATATAAGTTCAAGTATACAGAAACCAAAACATTCTGTAAACCAATTTAATGTTCCAGTCACCTAACACAATAAATAGTATTGCATCATCCAGACTAGTTATAGAGAACATGCACATGAGATAAAGAGGGACTTTGGGACGATGTATGCAAGTTGGGCCCAATACATTGCAACCATATTGCTTGCCCATCTAAGAATTTTTGCCTCTGGTCCCTCCCTATCCAATTGATTAAATTCTTAACTGAAGATTAAAACACGTCCTAGGATACTGGATCATATTGTATGCTTAGTAACTCACAATTGCATGCTATTAAGAGCATTGTTACATGTAAAGTACACTTTAAGCAATAAAAGTCCATTCAAATATTGTTAATGTTAGATAGGTTGCCGCTGTTACTTGGTGTTGTTGCTGTCTGCTAGATAGGTTGCTGCTGCTTGGTGTTGTTGCTGCTGCTAGATAGGTTGCTGCTGCTAGATAGGTTGCTGCTGTTAGGTTACATATCCTCTATTTTTAGAACAAATGCATTGTAAAATCATTCATTTTGTTATAGAGCCCATTGGCAAACCTTCAAAATTGGCATTGTAACAAGTGTGAACAAAGAAAGCTTCTCTGTTTGGTATGTAGAGAGTGAGAGAGAGTTGCTTGCTGAACATTGGCATACTGAACATTGTGTGAAAAAAGGGAAAATTAGCATACTGAACATTGCTTGATGCTATCTGATTCTGGGCATAGTCTGTAGTGTCATTTTCCTATGTAAAGTTTCCATTTATTTGATTCCTTTTTAATGCTGATTTTAATGCTCGCTAGGTGTGTATGTTGCTGCTACTTCCTGGAACTTGAGCACCCGACCTGATCTTCCTCGACCCGGAGCAACAGCTCACCTCTCGGCGACTCCACGCGACGCACGGTGAGCTTGTCTGCTAGATGCTAGCTGCCGCTTGTTGTTGATGCATCGTTGCTAGCTAGTTGCTTCGTCGCTAAGCTGTTGATGCATGCTGCTAGCTCGCTGCTGCTACTAGCCGGTGCCATGTGCATGTGCCATGGTGCTCAGCTGGTGTATATGAGGAACAATTGTACATGTGCCATGGTGCTCATCTGGTGGATTGTTTTGCATGTGTATATGGTGACATATTCTTGTGCGGGGATCGACGAGAGATGCCCATTATCGCCGAAATGTTGATTCATTTCCGTTTCGGCGAAAATGGGGCACTCATATGTCCATAGATTAGCATAGGTCATGCCCAATTTTGTTAGTGGAATGGATCGTAATATGGTTCAAAAATGTAAACATGTAGGATGGCCGGTCCCGGTGGCCGGCGAGGCGGTCGAGGCCGCGGTCCTGGGCGCCCCCGCGGCCGGGGAAGGGGCCGCCGCGGTGGAGCAGCAAGGGCCCCACGGTCACCGTCACCTACATCCTCCTCGTCTTCGCATGAGGAACGCTGCTTCGAGTTCCTCCTCCGCATCGACGACGACCCACTCGGAATCAAGAGGCTACCGGACAAGTTCGCCGAGTTCGTCGACGGCGTCGAGCCGGCGCACTTGCAGCTACGGGAGGCTAGCTGCAACTTCTGCCGCTGGTCCGTGGAGGTCCTGTTCGACGGGCAGGGCAAGATGTACCTGCACACGGGGTGGGACAAGTTCGCCCGTGACCTCCACCTCGAGCCCGGCTGCCAGCTCACCTTCCCGTACGAGGGGGACGGCGAGATGATCGTCAAGGTGTTCGACGACACCGCCTGCCGTGTGCACTACCCCCACACCGGCGAATCCGGCTCGGACACCGATAGTTAGAACTTAGAGTGTTGTCAACTCTATCTTCGTTGCTTCGTGTTGTTTGAATTCTATATTAAATTGTATGAAGCTACGATGTTAGGTATGATGATGTTATGTCCAAATATCAATCTCTTGTGCATCCTACCTTGCCTCGCCGACACCATCCCGGGATGTTCATATTTGTTTGGACCAACAATGTATGAGGCCCTTGTCATTCCATTTGCTTTGGTATCCGTTATCACCAGATTTTAGACGAATCCGCGAGGTGGGCCGGGCTTGGAAGATTACTCCGTGGAAGGATTCTAAGGCGGCTCGGCACGAAGGGTCTTGGGCTGAATTGCCCGTGTATCTTTACTTAGTAGTTTTATAAGAGATAGAATCTTAGTCGTGCACGGTTTAGTGCACGCCCGCATTAGAAAGTCCCCTGGACTATAAATATGTACCTAGGGTTTATGGAATAAACAACAACTCACGTTCAACCCCAAAAACAAACCAATCTCGGCGCATCGCCAACTCCTTCGTCTCGAGGGTTTCTATCAGGTAAGCGACATGCTGCCTAGATCGCATCTTGCGATCTAGGCAGCACAAGCCCCACGTTGTTCATGCGTTGCTCGTATTGAAGCGCTTTTGATGGCGAGCAACGTAGTTATCATTGGATGTGTTAGGGTTAGCATTGTTCTTCGTTTAAGCATGCTTACGTAGTGCAACCCTTGCATATCTAGCCGTCCTCACGCCTATCTCAGGTGTGGGGGCGGCACCCCGCTTGATCATTATTTAGTAGATCTGATCCGTTACGATTGCTCCTTGTTCTACAAGGATTAGTTTAATATCTGCAATAGTTTGGCCTTACAAAGGGGGAGGATCTCGTGGCACGTAGGGTGGCGTTCGCAAGTCCTAAACGGGATGTTCCTAGGATCAACTTCATGTTGGTTTTTTGGCCTTGTTTAGGATCGGCTTACGAGCACCGTGCGTGGCCATCCGGCCCAACCTCGGAGTAGGATGATCCGATTATGTGGTGAAAACCCTAAATCGTCGTAGATCTCATTAGCTTCATCTTGATCAAGCAGGACCACCAAGTATTCGTACACCCCGTACGGATCATGGGTGGATCGGCTCTTTGAGCCGATTCACGAGGATAACCCGAGAGCCGATCGAGGCTCGTATTTAACGTTTACATGTATGCCCTGCAGGAAACCAAGCGAGGCAATCTCATCACCTTCCCGACCGGTATAGGTCAGGTGGCACGCCCTGCACTTCGCAACGCCGCGTGTGACCGGAAGAGCATTGCGGGCCGTCGCTCGGAGGGGTCTCAGCCAGCCGCAGCCTCTAGGCTCCCCCGGCTCTACGAGTGTTGACAAGGCCGCCGCCCGCCGGTGGGTTTTGGCAGTCAACACATTCTCGGCACGCCCGGTGGGACGATCGTCTACATCAACCACATCGCCATCTACATCCGAGATGGCGGACGGCACGCCGCTCACCTACGAGGATCCGCCCGACGACCTCAAGAAGCAATACAACGAGATCAAGGCTACCCTCGAAGCCGACCTCATCGGCTCTTTTCGCAGAACCCGTTCGGTGGCATCGATGGAAGGGGTTCTCACCGTGAAGGTGCACTCGATGGGGTAGACCTTTCTTCCCCGTCGGAGGAACGCACCGGGGGTCCGCGGCAGAGATCAACTACCCGGTGGCTCACTCGCTACACCGCCACTCGAGAACTTGGTCAACGTGCTCGGAGCGTGTCGCTCCGCGCGTGATCCAAGAGATCATGAGCCACCGGTACTCGCCGTCAGGACCAGCTCTCGGGACGCATCAAGGAGAATTGCCATTCCGAGTCCCGTCCACCGCTGCCATTTGCGTTGGCAGCACTTGCTGAAGTGCCGACTACACCGGCATTCCTCGTCTACGAGCATTGGTGGCGACCCCAGTGACTACCAGTTCTTAATGGAGGCGCCTAAGGAGATCCCTCATGGGTACGCATGCATGTATGTGCCGGATTGTGGTGACTGGGCACTCACAAACCAGGCCACAACATCGGGGACCCCGGCGAAGACAGGAGGAACGTCGGCGACAGAGCAGACGTGCCTAACTAAATACGCCACACCGACGAAACTTCCCGAGCCCAGCTCCCGCAGCCGGCTCGGAGCTGGAAAAGCAAACGTGGCAGGCCAAGTACGCCACCCCGGCGAATCTTCGAGTGCAACTCCTACGGCCAGCACGGCGGATCAGATCGCACCATACCGAGAGACCAGTTCGGCATGATGCCGAAAAGAAGGGCGGTCGGCTATTCCAAGCCGTACCCTGACGATTACGAGATGATCCCGCTGCCACCAAAATATCGGCTCCCTGACTTCTCCAAATTCGGTGGATCAGATGGCTCCAGCTCCATCGAGCACGTCGGCCGATATTTGGCTCAACTAGGACCGGCTTCGGTGTCGGATCAGCTACGCGTGAGGCTCTTTTCACAGTCCCTCACGGGATCGGCTTTTGGATGGTACACCGCTCTACCAGCGAACTCCATCCAGTCTTGGAAGCAATTGGAAGAACAGTTCCATATGCAATACCATTTAGAAGCTTCCGAGTCTGGCATTGCCGATCTAGCACAACTACGTCAGAAGCGCGGGGAAACGGTGACGAGAATACATCCAGCGCTTCGGGAATCTTAGGAACCGATGTTATTCGGTTCGTTTAACCGAAAAAGAAGCGAGTCGAGTTGGCGTAGCAGGCCTTGCAACACGGCTCAAGGACATGGCCTCCCAAGCAGATTATCCCTCGCTGGCGCACATGGTTCAGAAACTATCAGCATATGAACAGCGCCACCCCGACCTGTACCAAGACAAGTTCAAGCGTGCGGTAGTCATGGTCGATACGGAGGAGGATGAAGTGCCTGCGGGAGGCCAAGAGATAGCGGTGGCTGAGTGGACTCAGGGAGGAACCCCCGTGGCCTGCAAATGGGTGAAGCCACCGGGGCCGCCTGTGGGATTTGATTTTGACGTGACCAAGACCGAACAAATCTTCGACCTCCCTGCTCAAGGAGAAACGAGTTGACGGTTCTCGAAGGTCTCAAGTTCCCCACGGCGAAAGAGCTAAACGGAAAGCCGTATCGCAAATTCCACAACTCGCTTTCCCATGCCACCAACGACCGCCGGGTGTGGCGTCAGCACATCCAAGCGGCGATAGAGAAGGGGCGGCTAATTTTCAACCAGTACGCCATGAAGGTCGACACCCAACCCTTCCCCGCCGTTAACATGGTAGGAATCACCTACCCTGAAGGTTGCCAGCCAGGCCCCTCGTTCAGCATCAACATGGTAGGGCCCGGAAACCACTCTGCAAAGTTGGAGATGAGGGCAGCCTGCTCTCACGAAGCAAGGATACGGATGAGGCCGCTCCATGCGATCGGCTCCGTCATGATGGCAAGCGCTATGTCACAGAGGGAGAGGTGAAGAATATAAGATATCAGAGACCCCTCTCTGATCACCTCCTCAACAAATATGTTAATCAGTATGGTCAACGCCGGCGACCCAATTACAGTGATAGAGAAGATCGTTTGGCTAGAGAAGCCGTAAGATATCGTCGGCTAGGATCACGATGAGGAGGAGCATGAGCGCTATGCCACGGAAGCATCAAGGGAGCAAGACGACAACGCCGAGCATTGGGACTGCCCCTTCTTCGGTACACCGCTGGGATTCAGGAATGAGCCGATTGCCCACAATCGGCAATTGCCCAGAATGCAATCAGAAAAAGAAGGAGGCAGCCAACGTGTCTGTGTTCGAGCGCTTAGGGCCTCTCCCACCACAAAGCAAACGCGCTGAGTCACCTCGTTGGGCAGATCTTGAAGATTCAGAAGACGAGGGAGAAGTGGAAGAAGACAGGTACCACCGGCCAAGGTGGTGCCCTGACGGACTCAGCCGTTCCCGAAGCGCAGGGTTCAGCGATTGCGCGGCTCTGGAGGAAGCCGAAAGGTTGTACCTGCATACGCTAAGAAAGGCACGGCCTGATCTGGCCGCAAAGGTTCGGCGAACCCCGGATGAAGAGGGTCGTCCACGGAAAATGGAGTGGCGCCCTAAACAGAGGAAAGCCGATGATGAGACATCGGCCGGCACAAACATGGTACTCGTCTTGCCGATAGAGCGTAGCGCTCCACGACTCTACGGAGCACACAAGGTGGACGACAGCGAGCGCATCAAGTCGGAGGTTGGGTTGGTTTCATCCAGCTCGACCAAGTAGCAAGATCAAACCAATGGGCAAACCGGAGAGAGGCTGATCCTTGTGATCGGCCCCAAAAATTTACGAAGGGAACTTACAAAACCTTCAACGAACAAGCAACGTGGAGGCCGATTCCAGCAATCGGCCAAAAATTTATCCTCACCTACCTCTCTGCCTGGGTTCAACATGTTATCCAACAGAGCCGATACCATCAATTTTCTTGACAGAATCGGCTCGGGGGGGCACCCAGGTATATGGAAATATGAGGGTATACAACAGAAGCATCTCATCTTTTGTTGATGGTTATTGGAATATGGGGGCCGATGCACAGGTCGGCCGTAAAAAAAAAAAAAAAATGAAAATTCGAAAATTTTCGAACACAGCCGATGCAGCAGGCATCGACTTAAGGACATGAAAGCCGATGCAGGGCCATCGACTCAAGGGAGATTTCTTCAAGGACAATGTCAGGAGCAGCATGGGCGCGTGGATCAGATCAATGATCAGATCAATGTCAGGGAGCCTGTCTGGCCGGCAGGGACTGAAGAAACTCGGGGGGCAGCTCACCTTGAGGGCTCTCCGTTTTTTGGGAAGCCGATGTATACTTAAATCGGCTAGCTCGGCATAAGGAGTTCCCTCAGACATGATCGAGCCTAGGTCCATACAGCTCTGCTTTACCTTGGCTGAGACTCGGGGGGCAACAAGCCTGGAAGATGCCCTGTTCTTGGGAGCCGATCAGGGTTACCTCGGCTGCGGCTGCATCATGGCCGTCTCAGGCAGGAACTGGGAAGGAAAAGCCGACGCCTAGTACAGGGCTTGGACTGTGCTGTTGCTGCAAGAAAGGAAGAAGTCCGACGCGTTGCTGTCGGTCTTAGCATGGCAAACGGAGAGAATGAAATTGGAGCGATTAAAGGATAAATGGAAAGAACAATTTCATTAATTCCAAGGAGCGGCTTTACAAGAAAGAGCCGATGGCTCTCAAAAGAGGGATCTGGTGCCTAGTGCACTCGCTACTACTAGTCCTATACTACTAGTCGTCGCTGTCCTCGTCATTGCCGCCGTCGACGTCGTCGGCCCGCTGCTCCTGGGGAGCTCTTCGTCGCTGCTGCCCCAGCCCTTGGCCGGAGCCTCTTCTTCCTCGTCATCATCATCATCCTCGCTGTCCGCCCAGGAGCGGAAGCGCTTGGTCGGCGGGTACCCGATGGAGGAGGAGGAGTCGTCCTCCTCCTCTTCCTCTTCGTCATCATCCTCGTCCTCGCTGTCCGCCCACATGCGGGGGCGCTTCTTCGGCGGGAGCTGGGCGGAAGGAGAGGCTTTGGCCTTCGCTGCTTCTCCTTCTTTTTTCTCCTTGTCGGAGGAGAAAGGAATCACTGCGGGGTGGAGGCTGCCCTCGGTCTTCTTCTTCGGCGAAGATTGGGGGAAGAGTTTTGAGAAAGAAGAGGAAGAGGAAGACATTGCTACAGGAGGAGGGGGTTTTTTGGTGCCGATAGCAGGGATGGAATAGAGGATATGAGAGAGAGCTAACCAGTCGGCGCGGTTAAATAATGATGAATACGGTGAAGGATTAATGCCATTACAACTTCCAAGGGATCGATGCTAAAGCTGTCGGGACTTTTAGAGAAGCCGAGAAGACAGGGCATAATGATGACGGATGCTGCAACGGCTCCGCTTCTGCTACGACGTGACCTCTCGAAGGGAAAGCATAATGATTTTGGAAATGTTATTTCCAAAACCAGGGGGGCATGTGTTATCACCAGATTTTAGACGAATCCAGAGGTGGGCCGGGCTTGGAAGATTACCTGTGGAAGGATTCTAAGGCGGCCTGGCACGAAGGGTCTTGGGCTGAATTGCCCGTGTATCTTTACTTAGTAGTTTTATAAGAGATAGAATCTTAGTCGTGCACGGTTTAGTGCACGCCCGCATTAGAAAGTCCCCTGGACTATAAATATGTACCTAGGGTTTATGGAATAAACAACAACTCACGTTCAACCCCAAAAACAAACCAATCTCGGCGCATCGCCAACTCCTTCGTCTCGAGGGTTTCTATCGGGTAAGCGACATGCTGCCTAGATCGCATCTTGCGATCTAGGCAGCACAAGCCCCACGTTGTTCATGCGTTGCTCGTATCGAAGCGCTTTTGATGGCGAGCAACGTAGTTATCATTGGATGTGTTAGGGTTAGCATTGTTCTTCGTTTAAGCATGCTTACGTAGTGCAACCCTTGCATATCTAGCCGTCCTCACGCCTATCTCGGGTGTGGGGCGGCACCCCGCTTGATCATTATTTAGTAGATCTGATCCGTTACGATTGCTCCTTGTTCTACAAGGATTAGTTTAATATCTGCAATAGTTTGGCCTTACAAAGGGGGAGGATCCTGTGGCACGTAGGGTGGCGTTCGCAAGTCCTAAACGGGATGTTCCTAGGATCAACTTCATGTTGGTTTTTTGGCCTTGTTTAGGATCGGCTTACGAGCACCGTGCGTGGCCATCCGGCCCAACCTGGAGTAGGATGATCCGATTATGTGGTGAAAACCCTAAATCGTCGTAGATCTCATTAGCTTCATCTTGATCAAGCAGGACCACCAAGTATTCGTACACCCCGTACGGATCATGGGTGGATCGGCTCTTTGAGCCGATTCACAGGATAACTCGAGAGCCGATCGAGGCTCGTATTTAACGTTTACATGTATGCCCCGCAGGAAACTAAGCGAGGCAATCTCATCACCTTCCCGACCGGGTATAGGTCAGGTGGCACGCCCTTGCACTTCGCAACGCCGCGTGTGACCAGAAGAGCATTGCGGGCCGTCGCTCGGAGGGGTCTCAGCCAGCCGCAGCTCTAGGCTCCCCCCGGCTCTACAGTGTTGACAAGGCCGCTGCCCGCCGGTGGGTTTTGGCAGTCAACAGTATCTCAAAATGCCGATGATTAGAATGTTCGGTCAACCGTACACTCCGGGGTGTCGCTAGTGAGCCTGGTGTGATGGCACAAATATCAATCTCTTGTGCATCCTACCTGGCCTCACTAACGCCATCCCGGGATGTTCATATTTGTTTCGACCAACAATGTATGAGGCACTTATTCCATTTTGTCATTCCATTTGCTTTGAGATTTTCAAAATGCCGATGATTAAAATGCTTGGTCACCGTACACTCGGGGCGGTGTTAGTGAGCCTCGTGTGATTGCACAAATATCAATCTCTTGTGCATCCTACTCGGCTCGCTAACTCCGTCCCGGAATGTTAATATTTGTTTCGACCAACAATGTATGAGGCATTCCATTTAGTTCATACTAGCTACTTGTTTCTTATTTGAGTTGGCACTTCTTAATTGCATTGGCCGATGATTAGAATGGTTGGTCACTTGTACACTCCGTGGTGACGTAAGTGAGCCTGGTGTGATGGCACAAATATCCATGTCTTGTGCATCCTACCCGGCCTCGCTTACGCCATCACGGAATGTTAATATTTGTTTTGACCGACAAAGTATGAGGCCCTTGTCATTCTTCCATTTGCTTTGGTATCTCAAAATGCCGATGATTAGAATGTTGGTCACCTATACACTTGGGGAGGGGTCGGTGAACCTGGTGCGATGACACAAGTATCAATCTCTTGTGCATCCTACTTGGTTTCACCGACGCCTTCTCTAAATGTTAATATTTGTTTGGACCGACAAAGTATGAGGCCCTTGTCATTCTTCCATTTGCTTTGGTATCTCAAAATGCCGATGATTAGAATGTTGGTCACCTATACACTTGGGGGAGGGGTAAGTGAACCTGGTGCGATGACACAAGTATCAATCTCTTGTGCATCCTACTTGGTTTCACTTACTCCGTCCCTAAATGTTAATATTTGTTCCGACCAACAATGTATGAGGCATGCCTTTTAGTTCATACTACTTGGATCGTTTTTGAGTTTGCTCTTATTCGTTGCAAACATCTATGAGCGTGCACTAATGTTTCTTTGGCTTGTGCATATGTACGCAGATATGACGTGGTATGTCGTGTACAAGGGCAAGGTTCCCGGAGTCTACAACGACCGGGAGGAGTGTCGGAGACAGGTTCACCGTTTTAGCGGTAACGAGCTACAAAGGGTACACCACTAGAGCGGAGGCCGAAGACGGATACGCACGCTATCCGGCGGGAGAGAGGACGGAGCGGAGGAGGAACCGGATGAAGACCACTTTCATCGGGACGGTGCTAGTAGTGACTCTAGCTCTCTTCTATGTGATGCTAGTTTAGATGATCGACCTTGTGCCACTACTAGCTCATTTGTGACTTGTAACACCGTAACTTGCATTGTAACCTCTAATGTGAATGCTTGTGAATCATGTGGGGCTAATGTGAAGAACTATGTATGGATAAGTCTGTGCTGTTGTTTATATGCTGTTATATATCCTGTATTGTGCTATTGTACTTGTCATATACAACCTGTATAAATACCTGCCAAGATACAAAAAAAAATTCGAAATCCTAGCGAGTGGCGCACTAGTGGACCATCCGTGGCGCACTACCACTAAGTAGCGAGTGGCGCACTCGCTACTGATCCAGATGGCGCACCGCCCCGTGATCCTCTCCGAGACTAGCGAGTGGCGCACAAGGATAAGTAGCGGTGGCGCACGTCCCGGAGAGGGCAATGGCGCACGTACTCACGCAGCGAGTGGCGCACCTACTAGCTGGACCGGTGGCGCACGCAAAAGCGCAGCAGTGGCGCACCTCTTCTACACGGTGGTGGCGCACTCGCCTCGACCAACGAGTGGCGCACCACTTTGGAGTAGTAGTGGCGCACCGGAGGGCATGTCAATGGCGCACCGGGCAGTGCGCCACGGGTATCTAGGCTAGTAGTGGCGCACCCCTAGTGCGCCACTACTATGTGTTAGCAGTGGCGTGATAACAGTGGCGCACCACTAGTGCGCCACTGATGGCTATATGTGGTGCGCCACTGAAAGCCTTTTTTCTAGTAGTGATGGGAGGAACGCCTGAGCTAGCTAGATCAATGCTCTGTACGGTAGCTAGCTCAGGGCACCCTAGCTAGCTCAACGCTCCCTGCGGCGCGTGAGCGCCTCACCGCCTCCCGCGTCGGTAGTCGGCCACTACAGCGCCGGCGTTCACAGCTTCCGTCCGGTCGCATCGCTCGAAACTGATATAAACATGTAGACATGTTTGGAATTGGAGCAGGCTGGCAGGATGTTTGATCGACGGTGCGTAATTTTAACAAGACAGCCTGTTATAAAAGCGACAAGAAAATAACGAAGAACGAAACAAGAACACACGCATGGGACACAAGATTTAACGTGGAAAACCCCTTCCAACACAGAAGGGGAAAAAAGCACGGGCGCCAGCCAGCAAAACTTCACTTTATCGGGAGGTGTTTACAAACGCTGTGGGTTATCTTATAATCTGATAAACCCTAGCCGGCGGCTTACAAGATGTATATATAGGCGGTGCCAACGATCCGTACCGTCAGAAGTTAGCCTCCCTTTAGTATATATGAATTTGGATCACAATACAACAAACTCCACATTGAGACAAATTCCATCTTGTAGCATGAACTTCAACAATCTCCTGAACAACAAAGGAAAAAACACTTGCTGGCGCCAACAGCCACTTAGGCTAAACAGTTATACCAACCAAGCTCGAGCAAAGCTCAAACTTGAAAACAGGAACTGGCTTTGTCATCATATCAGCAGGATTATCATGAGTACTTATCTTGCATACCTTCAGTTTACCTTGAGCAACAATGTCGCGAATATAATGGTACTTGATATCAATGTGATTTGTCCTCTCATGGAACATTTGATCTTTAGTAAGGTATATTGCACTTTGACTCGTCGTAAAACAAGTTAATGCAAGAATCATCTCCACAAAGCTCAGCATACAAACCTTTCAACCAAACGAGACTCTTTGCCAGCTTCATTAATTGCTATATATTCTGCTTCGGTCGTAGATTGGGCAACAACAGATTGTAACGTTGCCTTCCAACTCACAACACATCCACCAACGAAGTGAACACATAACCTGTGAGGGATCTTCTCTTATCCAAATCGGCGACAGAAATCTGAATCCACATAGCCTACGAGTCCCTCACCAGTCTTGCCAAACTTCAAGCAAGCTTTGGATGTGCCACGAAGGTACCTGAAAATCCACTGAACAACTCTCCAATGTTCTTTACCAGGATCAGCCATGTATCGACTAACCAAACTCATAGCATATGATAAATCAGGACGAGAACAAACCATGGCATACATCAAGGAACCAACAGCACTAGAATATGGAACTCGTGACATGTACTCAATATCTTCATCAGTACTAGGACATTGCAATGCTGACAATTTGAAGTGAGGAGCAATAGGTGTACTAACAGACTTTGCATCATGCATATTAAAGCGATGAAGAACTTTCTGAATGTAATTTTGCTGACTAAGAAATAACACACTAGATTTTCTGTCTCTTGTAATTTCCATACCTAGTATTTTCTTAGCAGCACCAAGATCTTTCATCTCAAACTCACTACTTAACTGTGACTTTAAAGTAGTGATCTCTTTCTTGCTCTTGGCAGCAATCAACATATCATCAACATATAACAACAAGTATATTGGTGATCCATTAACAAACTTGATATAAACACAACTATCATACTTAGATCTCTTAAACTCATGTGCAAGCATAAATGAACTTTTGTACCACTTTCTTGGAGACTGTTTCAAACCATAAAGGGACCTCTTCAACTTGCAAACAAGATCCTCCTTTCCAGGCACAACAAAACCTTCAGGCTGGTCCATGTATATCTCCTCCTCAAGCTCTCCATGCAGAAAAGCAGAGTGTTCACATCTAACTCGCTCAAGCTCAAGATCATGCATAGCCACAATACCAAAGAATGCACGAATGGAACTATGCTTCACAACCGGAGAGAATACATCATTATAGTCAATACCTGAAATTTGGCTGAAACCTTTTGCTACTAACCTTGCCTTAAACCTTGGAGGCTCATTAGGAGACAAACCTTCCTTTCTTTTAAATATCCACTTACAGCGGACAACCTTCTTTTGTTTAGGCAAGGGCACAACATCCCATGTGCCATTCTTGTCAAGCGATTGCATCTCCTCTTGCATAGCGGAAATCCACTTCACGCGGTCAACGGATGCAACGGCCTCAGTATATGTAGCAGGTTCAGTATCATGCTCCACCTGTTCAGCACAACTCAAAGCATGATGAACAAGATTACATTCTTCAATTAAACGAGGATGTGGACCTTTGTTACGCCTCGGTCTATCAGCAGCAATGGAACCATTTGTTTGCTGCAAAATAGGTGTTGAGTGCTGAGCAACAGTGTTATCATTTTCAGCAACATCATTTTCTTTCTCCTCCACGTGCTCCACCTGCACGCTGATCCTCTATTGCTCATCATCAGAATTATCAGAAAAATCAACGGCATCAGTAACATCTGTAGATGAACTCTTATAAAACATTACAGCCTCATTAAAGACTACATTCCTGCTATGCAAGACTTTCTTAGTTTCAGAATTCCATAACTTGTATGCCTTAACTCCTGAACCATAACCAAGAAACACACACTTAACAGCCCTAGGCTCTAGCTTTCCATTATCAACATGAGCATAAGCGATTGCAACCGAAAACTCTCAACTCGTGAATAATCAGCAGTGAACCGAGACCATACCTCAATAGGAGTTTTCTTATCAAGCGGAATACAAGGTGACCTCGTTTATCAAGTAACGAGCGGTGGAGGCTGCTTCAGCCCGAAACATCTATGCATACCAAGCATTGGACAACATGCAGCGAGCCTTGGAGATGATGGTTCTGTTCATCCTCTCCGCCACACCATTCTGCTGAGGAGTATATGGGATGGTGTGGTGCCTGACAATGCCTTCGTCGCTGCAATAATCATTGAAAACAGTAGAACAAAACTCCATGCCATTGTCGATACGAAGCAATTTAACTTTCTTTTCGTTTGCTTCTCTACCATAACTTTCCACTTTCTAAAAGCATCAAACACATCAGATTTATGTTTCAGAAAGAAAGGCCACACTTTTCTAGAGTAATCATCTATGATAGTAAGCATGTAATTTGCACCACCAAGAGAAGTCTTGCGGGAAGGTCCCCACACATCAGCATGCACATAATCTAAAATCCCTTTAGTGGTATGAACGGAAGCATTGAATTTAACTCTTTTATGCTTACCAAAAATGCAGTGCTCACAGAACTCAAACTTACTCAAATTGCAGCCATCTAGCAGGTCTCTCCTGTGCAATTCTGTCATGCCATGTTCACTCATATGCCCAAGATGCATATGCCACAGATTAGTTTTACCAGGTTCATCAGGAATAACAGCAGCAGCAATACCAGACAAAGTGCTACCTCTAAGAACATATAATTTTGCAGAATTCATATCACCAATCATATGAACGAGAGAACCTTTTGATACCTTCGAACTCCGCGAGAACCGGAGTGTTTGTACCCATCAACATCAAGGGTACTGAGAGAGATCAGATTTCCGGCCATGCCGGTATGTGTCTCACATCCGTCGAGTGCGTGTCATGCCATCATGCATCTTGATCTGAACGGAACCAATGCCCACGATCTCACGTGGGTTGTTATCTCCCATACGCACAACATCTCCACTCTGCACAAACTCATAAGAACTGAACCAGTCTTTGTTACAACAAATATGAAACGAACATGCAGAATCAAGGATCCACTCATCATTACCAGAAACACAACCAGCAAAAACCACTAGGCAATCGCCATCAGAATTATCACTGGAAACAACAGCAGCCTTACCATCACCCTGATACGTCCCAAACGTATCTATAATTTCTTATGTTCCATGCTACTTTTATGATGATACTCACATGTTTTATATACATTATATGTCATATTTATGCATTTTCTGGAACTAACCTATTGACGAGATGCCGAAGGGCCAGTTGCTATTTTCTGCTGTTTTTGGTTCCAGAAATCCTAGTAAGGAAATATTCTCGGAATCGGACGAAATCAATGCCCAGCATCCTATTTTTCCACGAAGCTTCCAGAACACCCGAGAGCCACCAGAGGGGAGCCCTGGTGGGCCCAGATGATAGGGCAGCGCGGCCAGGGCCTGGGCCGCGCCCCCTATTGTGTCACCGCCTCGTCAGCCCTCCGACTCCGCCTCTTCGCCTATTTAAAGGTCCCTGACCTAAAACCTCGATACGGAAAAGCTACGGTACGAGAAACCTTCCAGAGCCGCCGCCATCGCGAAGCCAAGATCTGGGGGACAGGAGTCTCTGTTCCGGCACGCCGCCGGGACGGGGAAGTGCCCCCGGAAGGCATCTCCATCGACACCACCACCATCTTCATCAACGCTGTTGTCTCCCATGAGGAGGGAGTAGTTCTCCATCGAGGCTAAGGGTTGTACCGGTAGCTATGTGGTTAATCTCTCTCCTATGTACTTCAATACAATGATCTCATGAGCTGCCTTACATGATTGAAATTCATATGAGCTTTGTATCACTATTCATCTATGTGCTACTCTGGTGATGTTATTAAAGTAGTCTATTCCACCTCCATGGTGTAATGGTGACAGTGTGTGCATCGTGTAGTACTTGGCGTAGGTTATGATTGTAATCTCTTGTAGATTATGAAGTTAACTATTACTATGACAGTATTGATGTGATTTATCCCCCTTTCATAGTCCGTCTGGTGACAGTGTGCATGCTATGTTAGTACTCGGTGTAATTGCGTTGATCTATCATGCACTCTAAGGTTATTTAAATATGAACATTGAATGTTGTGGAGCTTGTTAACTCCGGCATTGAGGTGCTCTTGTAGCCCTACGCAATTAGTGGTGTTCATCATCCAACAAAAGAGAGTAGAGTGGTTTTATTATGTGATCAATGTTGAGAGTGTCCACTAGTGAAAGTATGATCCCTAGGCCTTGTTTCCAAACATCGAATCTCCGTTTATTTACTGTTCTGTTGCATGTTTACTCGCTGCCATATTTTATTCAGATTGTTATTACAACTCATATCCATCAATATTACTTGTATTTCACTATCTCTTCGCCGAACTAGTGCACCTATACATCTGACAAGTGTATTAGGTGTGTTGGGGACACAAGAGACTTCTTGTATCGTGATTGCAGGGTTGCTTGAGAGGGATATCTTTGACCTCTTCCTCCCCGAGTTCGATAAACCTTGGGTGATCCACTTAAGGGAAACTTGCCGCCGTTCTACAAACCTCTGCTCTTGGAGGCCCAACACTGTCTACAAGAATAGAAGCACCCGTAGACATCAAGCACTTTTCTGGCGCCGTTGCCGGGGAGGAAAGGTAAAAGGCACTCATACTCCGGTCCCAGGTAACTAAGTACTTTTCTGTTGCCGTTGTGTGTGTACTCGAAGCTATTTCCTTTAGATCCTGCAATTGCATCTTTTTGTTTCTTGTTAAACACTAGTAAGGCATAATGGAAAATATTTGTGAGCTTTTTGTACTATTTCCTGAGTCAAGACATGAATGGTTTAATGCGAAAATTAAAAAACCTATGGAACCTTATTTGCATGCTAGTAGCAATGATATTAGTATGAACGCTTTGAACACCATTGTTGCTAATGATATAGAAAATTCTAAGCTTGGGGAGGTCGGTTTTGATGAAAATGATCTCTTTAGCCCTCCGGATATTGAGGAGAAAGTTTTTGTTGATTATGATATGCCTCCTATTTATGATGATTATAATGATAGTGGTCTTTTGGTGCCACCTACTATGGAGGATAAATTTGATTATGCTTATGTGGAGAGTAATAATTTTATGCATGAGACTCATGATAAGAATGTTTCATTTGATAGTTATATTGTTGAGTTTGCTCATGATGCTACTGGATATTATTATGAGAGAGGAAGATATGGTTGTAGAAATTTTCATGTTACTAAAACACCTCTCTATATACTGAAATTTTTGAAGTTACACTTGTTTTATCTTTCTATGCTTGTTGCATCATGCTTCATGAATTTGTTTATTTACAAGATTCCTATGCATAGGAAGCATGTTAGGCTTAAATTTGTTTTGAATTTTCTTCTTGATGCTCTCTTTTGCTTCAACTACTATTTCTTGCGAGTGCATCATTAAAACTGCTGAGCCCATCTTAATGGCTATAAAGAAAGAACTTCTTGGGAGATAACTCATGTGTTTATTTTACTACAGTACTTTTGTTTTATATTTGAGTATTGGAAGTTGTTACTACTGTAGCAACCTCTCCTTATCTTTATTTTATTGCATTGTTGTGCCAAGTAAAGTCTTTGATAGTAAAGTCAATACTAGATTTAGATTACTGCGCGAGAAACAGCATTTCTTGTCGTCACGAATTTGGGTATGATTCTCTGTAGGTAACTCAGAAAAATCTGTCAATTTACGTGCGTGATCCTCAGATATGTACGCAACTTTCATTCAATTTGGGCATTTTCATCTGAGAAAGTCTGGTGCCACTTTAAAATTCGTCTTTACGAACTGTTCTGTTTTGACAGATTCTGCATTTTATTTCGCATTGCCTGTTTTGCTATGTTTGATGGATTTCTGATGTCTACGGGTGCTTCTATTCTTGTATACAGTGTTGGGCCTCCAAGAGCAGAGGTTTGTAGAACAGCAGCAAGTTTTCCTTAAGTGGATCACCCAAGGTTTATCGAACTCAGGGAGGAAGAGGTCAAAGATATCCCTCTCATGCAACCCTGCAACCACAAAGCAAGAAGTCTCTTGTATCCCCAACACACCTAATAGGTGCACTAGTTCGGCGAAGAGATAGTGAAATACATGTGGTATGAATAAGTATGAGTAGTAGTAACGGCGCCAGAAAAGTGCTTGCTGGCGTGTGGTTGATGGTGGTAATATTGCAGGAAGTACAGATGCAGTAAAACAGTAAACAAGCAGCGGTAGCAGTATTTAGGAACAAGGCCTAGGGATCATACTTTCACTAGTGGACACTCTCAACATTGATCACGTAAAAGAATAAATAGATAGATGCTAGACTCTACACTCTCTTGTTGGATGATGAACACCACTAAGTGTGTAGGATTACACGAACCCTCAATGCCGGAGTTAACAAGCTCCACAATATTCGATGTTCATGTTTAAATAACCTTAGAGTGCACGACAGATCAATATAACCAAACCAAGTACTAACATAGCATGCACACTGTCACCTTCACGCTACGAAAGGAGGCATAGATCACATCAATACCATCATAGCAATAGTTAACTTCATAATCTACAAGAGATCACAATCATAGCCTACGCTAAGTACTACACGATGCACACACTGTCACCATTACACCGTGCAGGAGGAATAAACTACTTTAATAACATCACTAGAGTAGCACACAGATAAATTGTGATACAAAACACATTGCAATCAGAAAGGGATATAAATAAGCACTTCACTATGCCATTCATAACAGTGAATAAGTATTCTGTGAAATATAGCCTAAGAGACCCACACGGTGCACACACTGTCACCTTTACACACGTGGGACAAGGAGTCTCCGGAGATCACATAAGTAAAACCCACTTGACTAGCATAATGACATCTAGATTACAAGCATCACCATATGAATCTCAATCATGTAAGGCAGCTCATGAGATTATTGTATTGAAGTACATAGGAGAGAGATGAACCACATAGCTACCGATACAACCCTTAGCCTCGATGGAGAACTACTCCCTCCTCATGGGAGACAAGCGAGCGTTGATGAAGATGGCGGTGGTGTCGATGGAGGAGCCTTCCGGGGGCACTTCCCCGTCCCGGCGGCGTGCCGGAACAGAGACTCCTGTCCCCCAGATCTTGGCTTCGCGATGGCGGTGGCTCTGGAAGGTTTCTCGTACCGTGGCTTTTTTCGTATCGAGGTTTTAGGTCAGGGACCTTTATATAGGCGAAGAGGCGGAGTCGGAGGGTCGACGAGGCGGTGACACACTAGGGGGCGCAGCCAAGGCCTGGGCCGCGCCACCCTGGCGTCTGGTGGCCCAGTGGCCCCCTCTGGCCTCTCTCGGGTGTTCTGGAAGCTTCGAGTGATCCTAAGATGTTGGGCGTTGATTTCGTCCGATTCCGAGAATATTTCCTTACTAGGATTTCTGAAACCAAAAACAACAGAAAACAGAAGCGGCCCTTCGGCATCTCGTCAATAGGTTAGTTCCGGAAAACGCATAAATATGACATAAAGTATGCATAAAACATGTAGATATCATCAATAATGTGGCATGGAACATAAGAAATTATCGATACGTCGGAGACGTATCAGCATCCCCAAGCTTAGTTTCTGCTCGTCCGAGCGAGTAAACGATAACAAAGATAATTTCTGGAGTGACATGCCATCATAACCTTGATCATACTATTGTAAACACATGTAATGAATGCAGCGATCAAAACAATGGTAATGACATGAGTAAACAAATGAATCATATAGCAAAGACTTTTCATGGATAGTACTTTCAAGACAAGCATCAATAAGTCTTGCATAAGAGTTAACTCATAAAGCAATAAATTCATAGTAAAGGTATTGAAGCAACACAAAGAAAGATTAAGTTTCAGCGGTTGCTTTCAACTTATAACATGTATATCTCATGGATATTGTCAATGTAAAGTAATATAACAAGTGCAATATGCAAGTATGTAGGAATCAATGCACAGTTCACACAAGTGTTTGCTTCTTGAGGTGGAGAGAGATAGGTGAACTGACTCAACATAAAAGCTAAAAGAATGGCCCTTCGCAGAGGGAAGCATTGATTGCTATATTTGTGCTAGAGCTTTGGTTTTGAAAACAAGAAACAATTTTGTCAACGGTAGTAATAAAGCATATGTGTTATGTAAATTATATCTTACAAGTTGCAAGCCTCATGCATAGTATACTAATAGTGCCCACACCTTGTCCTAATTAGCTTGGATTACGGGATTGTCATCG
>NC_061513.1:319343571-319371617 GCF_022539505.1 Lolium rigidum | reverse complement strand
TGTGTTTTGAATTTGCCTCTTGATGCTCTCTTTTGCTTCAAATACTATTTCTTGCGAGTGCATCATTAAAACTGCTGAGCCCATCTTAATGGCTATAAAGAAAGAACTTCTTGGGAGATAACCCATGTGTTATTTTGCTACAGTACTTGGTTTTTATTTTGTGTCTTGGAAGTTGTTTACTACTGCAGCAACCTCTCCTTATCTTAGTTTTATGTTTTGTTGTGCCAAGTAAAGTCTTTGATAGTAAAGTAAGTACTAGATTTGGATTACTGCGCAGTTCCAGATTTCTTTGCTGTCACGAATCTGGGTCCACCTCCCTGTAGGTAGCTCAGAAAATTATGCCAATTTACGTGCATGATCCTCAGATATGTACGCAACTTTCATTCAATTTGAGCATTTTCATTTGAGCAAGTCTGGTGCCATTTTAAAATTCGTCAATACGAACTGTTCTGTTTTGACAGATTCTGCCTTTTATTTCGCATTGCCTCTTTCGCTATGTTGGATGAATTTCTTTGATCCACTAATGTCCAGTAGCATTATGCAATGTCCAGAAGTGTTAAGAATGATTGTGTCACCTCTGAATATGTCAATTTATATTGTGCACTAACTCTCTAATGAGTTGTTTCGAGTTTGGTGTGGAGGAAGTTTTCAAGGATCAAGAGAGGAGTATGATGCAACATGATCAAGGAGAGTGAAAGCTCTAAGCTTGGGGATGCACCCGGTGGTTCACCCCTGCATATATCAAGAAGACTCAAGCGTCTAAGCTTGGGGATGCCCAAGGCATCCCCTTCTTCATCGACAACATTATCAGGTTCCTCCCCTGAAACTATATTTTTATTCCATCACATCTTATGTGCTTTTTCTTGGAGCGTCGGTTTGTTTTTGTTTTTTTTGTTTTGTTTGAATAAAATGGATCCTAGCATTCACTTTATGGGAGAGATACACGCTCCGCTGTAGCATATGGACAAATATGTCCTTGGTTTCTACTCATAGTATTCATGGCGAAGTTTCTCCTTCGTTAAATTGTTATATGGTTGGAATTGGAAAATGATACATGTAGTAATTGCTATAATGTCTTGGGTAATGTGATACTTGGCAATTGTTGTGCTCATGTTTAAGCTCTTGCATCATATGCTTTGCACCCATTAATGAAGAAATACATAGAGCATGCTAAAATTTGGTTTGCATATTTGGTTTCTCTAAGGTCTAGATAATTTCTAGTTTTGAGTTTGAACAACAAGGAAGACGGTATAGAGTATTATAATGCTTTCAATATGTCTTTTATGTGAGTTTTGCTGTACTAGTTCATCCTTGTGTTTGCCTCAAATAACCTTGCTAGCCTAAACCTTGTATCGAGAGGGAATACTTCTCATGCATCCAAAATACTTGAGCCAACCACTATGCCATTTGTGTCCACCATACCTACCTACTACATGGTATTTTCCAGCCATTCCAAAGTAAATTGCTTGAGTGCTACCTTTAAAATTCCATCATTCACCTTTGCAATATATAGCTCATGGGACAAATAGCTTAAAAACTATTGTGGTATTGAATATGTAATTATGCACTTTATCTCTTATTAAGTTGCTTGTTGTGCGATAACCATGTTTATCGGGAACGCCATCAACTCGTTGTTGAATATCATGTGAGTTGCTATGCATGTTCGTCTTGTCTGAAGTAAGGGCGATCTACACTGAGTTGAATGGTTTGAGCATGCATATTGTGAGAGAAGAACATTGGGCCGCTAACTAAAGCCATGTTCCATGGTGGAAGTTTCAGTTTTGGACAAACATCCTCAAATCTCTAATGAGAAAAGAATTAATTGTTGTTGAATGCTTAAAGCATTAAAAGAGGAGTCCATTATCTGTTGTCTATGTTGTCCCGGTATGGATGTCTAAGTTGAGAATAATCAAAAGCGAGAAATCCAAATGCGAGCTTTCTCCTTAGACCTTTGTACAGGCGGCATAGAGGTACCCCTTTGTGATACTTGGTTAAAGCATATGTATTGCGGTGATAATCCAGGTAGTCCAAGCTAATTAGGACAAGGTGCGAGCACTATTAGTACACTATGCATGAGGCTTGCAACTTATAAGATATAATTTACATGATGCATATGCTTTATTACTACCGTTGACAAAATTGTTTCATGTTTTCAAAATCAAAGCTCTAGCACAAATATAGCAATCGATGCTTTTCCTCTATGAGGACCATTCTTTTACTTTCAATGTTGAGTCAGTTCACCTATTTCTCTCCACCTCAAGAAGCAAACACTTGTGTGAACCGTGCATTGATTCTTACATACTTGCTTATTGCACTTATTATGTTACTCTATGTTGACAATATCCATGAGATATACATGTTACAAGTTGAAAGCAACCGCTGAAACTTAATCTTCTTTTGTGTTGCTTCAATACCTTTGCTTTGAATTATTGCTTTATGAGTTAACTCTTATGCAAGACTTAATGATGCTTGTCTTGAAGTGCTATTCATGAAAAGTCTTTGCTTTATGATTCACTTGTTTACTCATGTCATCTCCATTGTTTTGATCGCTGCACTCACTACATATGCTTTACAAATAGTATGATCAAGTTTATGATGGCATGTCACTCCGTAAATTATCTTTGTTATCGCTTTTACCTCGCTCGGGACGAGCGATAACTAAGCTTGGGGATGCCGATACGTCTCCAACGTATCGATAATTTCTTGTGTTCCATGCCACATTATTGATGTTATCTACATGTTTTATGCACACTTTATATCATATTCGTGCATTTTCTCGGAACTAACCTATTAACAAGATGCCGAAGTGCCGCTTGTCGTTTTCACGCTGTTTTTGGTTTCAGAAATCCTAGTAAAGAAATATTCTCGAATTGGACGAAATAAAAGCCCGGAGGCCTATTTTCTCACGAAGCTTCCGTAAGTCCGAAGGAGAGACGAAGAGGGGCCACGGGCGCCAAACCCCAGGGCGGCGCGGCCCCCCTTGGCCGCGCCGGCCTGTGGTTTGGGCCCCCTGTGCCGCCTCTTGACCTGCCCTTCCGCCTACAAATAGCCTCCGTGACGAAACCCCCGGCACCGAGAGCCACGATACGGAAAACATTACCGAGACGCCGTCGCCGCCGATCCCATCTCGGGGATCCCGGAGATCGCCTCCGGCACCCTCGCCGGAGAGGGGAATCATCTCCCGGAGGACTCTACACCGCCATGGTCGCCTCCCGGAGTGATGAGTGAGTAGTCTACCCCTGGACTATGGGTCCATAGCAGTAGCTAGATGGTTGTCTTCTCCCCATTGTGCTATCATTGTCTGGATCTTGTGAGCTGCCTATCATGATCAAGATCATCTATATGTAATTCTATATGTTGCGTTTGTTGGGATCCGATGAATAGAGAATACTTGTTATGTTGATTATCAAAGTTATGCTTATGTGTTGTTTATGATCTTGCATGCTCTCCGTTACTAGTAGATGCTCTGGCCAAGTAGATGCTTTTAACTCCAAGAGGGAGTACTTATGCTCGATAGTGGGTTCATGCCTCGCATTGACACCTGGGAGTGACGAAACCCCTAAGGTTGTGTTGTGCCTGTTGCCACTAGGGATAAAACATTGATGCTATGTCTAAGGATGTAGTTGTTGATTACATTACGCACCATACTTAATGCAATTGTCTGTTGTTTGCAACTTAATACTGGAGGGGTTCGGATGATAACCTGAAGGTGGACTTTTAGGCATAGATGCAATTGGATGGCGGTCTATGTACTTTGTCGTAATGCCCAATTAAATCTCACTATACTCATCATGATATGTATGTGCATTGTCATGCTCTCTTTATTTGTCAATTGCCCAACTGTAATTTGTTCACCCAACATGCTGTTCGTCTTATGGGAGAGACACCTCTAGTGAACTGTGGACCCCGGTCCAATTCTCTTTACTGAAATACAATCTATCGCAATACTTGTTCTACTCGTTTTCTCTCGCAAACAATCATCTTCCACACAATACGGTTAATCCTTTGTTACAGCAAGCCGGTGAGATTGACAACCTCACCTGTTTCGTTGGGGCAAAGTAGCTTGGTTGTGTTGTGCAGGTTCCACGTTGGCGCCGAATCTCCGGTGTTGCGCCGCACTACATCCCGCCGCCATCAACCTTCAACGTGCTTCTTGGCTCCTCCTGGTTCGATAAACCTTGGTTTCTTTCTGAGGGAAAACTTGCTGCTGTGCTCATCATACCTTCCTCTTGGGGTTGCCCAACGAACGTGTGAAATACACGCCATCAGCCTGCCTTACATGATTGAGATTCATATGATAATGCTTGTAATCTAGATGTCATTATGCTAGTCAAGTGGGTTTTACTTATGTGATCTCCGGAGACTCCTTGTCCCACGTGTGTAAAGGTGACGAGTGTGTGCACCGTGTGGGTCTCTTAGGCTATATTTCACGGAATACTTATTCACCTGTTATGAATAGCATAGTGAAGTGCTTATTTATATCCCTTTATGATTGCAATGTGTTTTGTATCACAATTTATCCGTGTGCTACTCTAGTGATGTTATTAAAGTAGTTTTATTCCTCACGCACGGTGTAATGGTGACGATGTGTGCATCCGTGTTAGTACTTGGCGTAGGCTATGATTATGATCTCTTGTAGATTATGAAGTTAACTATTGCTATGATGGTATTGATGTGATCTATTCCTCCTACATAGTGTGAAGGTGACGATGTGCATTTTGTGTTAGTACTTGGTTTAGTCGTGTTGATCTTTCATGCACTCTAAGGTTATTTAAATATGAACATTGAATTGTGGAGCTTGTTAACTCCGGCATTGAGGGTTCGTGTAATCCTACGCAATGTGTTCATCATCCAACAAGAGAGTGTAGAGTATGCATTTATCTATTCTGTTATGTGATCAAAGTTGAGAGTGTCCACTAGTGAAAGTCTAATCCCTAGGCCTTGTTCCTAAATACTGCTATCGCTGCTTGTTTACTGTTTTACTGCGTTACTATTGCTACCATATTACCACCATCAACTACACGCCAGCAAGCACTTTTCTGGCACTGTTACTACTGCTCATATATATTTATACCACCTGTATTTCACTATCTCTTCGCCGAACTAGTGCACCTATTAGGTGTGTTGGGGACACAAGAGACTTCTTGCTTTGTGGTTGCAGGGTTGCATGAGAGGGATATCTTTGACCTCTTCCTCCCTGAGTTCGATAAACCTTGGGTGATCCACTTAAGGGAAACTTGCTGCTGTTCTACAAACCTCTGCTCTTGGAGGCCCAACACTGTCTACAAGAATAGAAGCTCCCGTAGACATCAATGGGTTACGGCTTTAAGGGTGACATCGAGGAAATGACTCAGGGGCTTCCAAAAGGGCAAGACGGGCAGCCTGTTGATTTGAGCACCTTTAAGGCGTCTGCTCTTACTTGTGCCCGTCAACTCCTTGAACTGGTTTTATCAAGGAAATCGTCGACTGGTCCTAGTTCATCGACTCAAACTCAGCTTCCTTGATTCTTGTAACAAACTTGTGCCTTGAGCTGATGCAAAACATTGCTCGCCGCAAAAACTCATGCTTTGTAATAAACTCCGTGCTAGCATTGTTGTTAGCACACTTTTGCTATGATATCACTTTCTTACACTTTTCCCGATGGGAGTTATTTTGGACGTTCGGCTGTACCATATCCATCACTTCTTTATAACCAGTACTTTCTGCAGGTCTTCCCAGTACCCTCGTTTGCAGACGACTCGTCGGGTGCGCTTCCTGAAAGCGATCGGATCCAGCGCATGAAAGACCGGATGACACAGATGGAGAAGGATTTACGCAGCACTTATGCCTTAGCTGCCATCATCAATAAAAAGAGCGAGATTGCAGCCGACGTGGAGCGGTACATTCTTGGCGAGCTGCATAAGGCTACCGAAAGTTTAAACTTGTAAGTTTCTTGATCCCTTTGCCTGTTTGCTAGCAACTTCTTGTCCGAGTCTTTTACTAATTCTTTTGGCAAGTCATAGCGTTGAACCACCGCGGAAGAGAACAAGCGGATACACGAGCGGGTGCATGCTTTGACTCAGCTTTTCCTTATCCGAAGAAATTTTACGGCGGGAACACTCGAAGGCCTCGACTGTCGTCAAATTTCAGGATCGAGTGCAACAGTCCACCAGTTCTTCGACAAGTGCTACAAGGCCATGATGGTAGTTTGGAAAACAATGTTTCCTTCCGAATGCAGTTCCCCTACCCTTTTGACTTTGATGTCTGAATTTGGAAGTGCCAAGAAGGTTCGGGAGCTAGTAAGATCTCAAGTCTTTGCGAGGGCCAAGTGCACGCTTGCCCTTGTGCTTGCTTGTTATCCTTCGCCTTGCTTGTTGTCTATTGCCAACGCAATCGGTGACTTCGAGGAGCTGTACCCGAAGGTTTTAGCTCCTGCTCATGTAATTGTCGACATGCTTGAGGAGATGTCAAAGGTACCTGAGGAAAAGGAAACTCCGCAAGGGTGATATAAAGGTGTAAAGTTACTTTTGTAAATTGTATTGGCTAGTTCATCCGAGTGCTTGGATTTTTGGGCCAAAAACTTCTTATCTCGGTTGGTACATGAATGTGTACTTTTACCATGCCGTTGGCAAATATTTAAAGGGCGAAGCTTAATTGCCCGTTGGATGTATGAGTACTACTTGGTTAGCAAATCATTATGAGTGATCAGCTCGTGTTGCAGGTTTTGCTAAACCTGTTGTATGCGCAACTTTGCTTTCAACCGTTTGTAAATTTCGACAGTCATTCCTGAATTTTTCGGGTGTAATGATTCTGCCGATGAGCCCGTTGTTCCTTTGATATTTCCATAAGTAAAATATCGAACGTGGGTTGTTGTTTATACGTATTTCCAAATTTTTGCTATTTACGGCACTCGTAGAGGCATCTATAGCGGAGGAAAAGGTGAACGTCCTTTAGCACTCGTAGAGGCTTTTTTGGAGCACGATCTTCTGCCTTGTACTATGTTTACATAGTGATGGGGCTTAGAAGTTTGTCGTTACTGCAATGCTTAACGAGGAAATAAAGCTTAAGTTCTTATTAATAAGGTAAGCACGATGCTAAAGGGCGGAAAAGGGGAAGCCCTGTTTAAAGTAAAGGAGAAAAGAAAGTAAAGGCTAGTAGACTGCCTAGATACGGAAGGGGTTCTTCTCCTCCTCTGGCTTCTTCACTGCGTCAGTGATTGCTGCAGCGTTGCTGATTTCGTCAAGGGTTTGGGCGGTGATCGTCATCGTCTTGCTATCTCCTAAGCCTTCTGTGCCATCAGCTGCCGATCCCTTTGCTGCCGAGGCTCCTGCTGCCGAAGCTTCTGCTGTCGAAGCTTTAGGGGTGAAAGCAGCTGAATTCTTCTTGGCGTCCCTGCCATCTTTTTCTTCCTTAATTTCTCGTATAGACAGCTTGGGCGTAGGGTTGATGTCTACGGGAGCTTCTATTCTTGTAGACAGTGTTGGGCCTCCAAGAGCAGAGGTTTGTAGAACAGCAGCAAGTTTCCCTTAAGTGGATCACCCAAGGTTTATCGAACTCAGGGAGGAAGAGGTCAAAGATATCCCTCTCATGCAACCACTGCAACCACAAAGCAAGAAGTCTCTTGTGTCCCCAACACACCTAATAGGTGTACTAGTTCGGCGAAGAGATAGTGAAATACAGGTGGTATGAATAAGTAGTAGCAACGGCACCGGAAAAGTGCTTTGCCCGGGACGATAAACAAGCGATGAGTAACGCTGGCGAGTAGTAACGCAGTAAAAACGAGTAAATAAGCAGCGATAGCGATATTTAAGAACAAGGCCTAGGGATTAGACTTTCACTAGTGGACACTCTCAACATTGATCACATAACAGAATAGATAAATGCATACTCTACACTCTTGTTGGATGATGAACACATTGCGTAGGATTACACGAACCCTCAATGCCGGAGTTAACAAGCTCCACAATTCAATGTTCATATTTAAATAACCTTAGAGTGCAAGAAAGATCAACACGACTAAACCAAGTACTAACACAGCATGCACACTTGTCACCTTCACACTATGTAGGAGGAATAGATCACATCAATACTATCATAGCAATAGTTAACTTCACAATCTACAAGAGATCATGATCATAGCATACGCCAAGTACTAACACGGATGCACACACTGTCACCATTACACCGTGTAGGAGGAATAAAACTACTTTAATAACATCACTAGAGTAGCACATAGAATAGTAGTGATACAAAACACATTGCAATCATAAAGAGATATAAATAAGCACTTCACTACGCCATTCATAACGAGTGAGTAAGTATTCTGTGAAATATAGCCTAAGAGACCCACACGGTGCACACACTTGTCACCTTTACACACGTGGGACAAGGAGTCTCCGGAGATCACATAAGTAAAACTCACTTGACTAGCATAACGACATCTAGATTACAAGTATCATCATATGAATCTCAATCATGTAAGGCAGCTCATGAGATTATTGTATTGAAGTACATAGGAGAGAGATGAACCACATAGCTACCGGTACAGCCCCGAGCCTCGATGGAGAACTACTCCCTCCTCATGGGAGCAGCAGCGGTGATGAAGATGGCGGTGGAGATGGCAGCGGTGTCGATGGAGAAGCCTTCCGGGGGCACTTCCCCGCTCCGGCAGGGTGCCGGAACGAGACTCCTGTCCCCCGGATCTTGGCTTCGCGATGGCGGCGGCTCCGGAAGGTTTTCCGTATCGTGGTTCTTCGCATCGGGGTTTTCTCGACGGAGGCTTTAAATAGGCGGAAGGGCAGCCTCTGAGGGGGGCACAGGGGGCCCACACCATAGGGCGGCGCGGCCCCCTCTGGCCGCGCCAGGGTGTGGTGTGGGGCCCCCAGGGCTTCCCTCTGGCGGCTCTCGGGTGTTCTGGAAGGCTCCGGGAAAAATAGGGACCTGGGTCTTGATTTCGTCCGATTCCGAGAATATTTCCTTACTAGGATTTCTGGAACCAAAAACAGCAGAAAACAGGAACTGGCCCTTCGGCATCTCGTCAATAGGTTAGTTCCAGAAAATGCACGAATATGACATAAAGTGTGCATAAAACATGTAGATATCATCAATAATGTGGCATGGAACATAAGAAATTATCGATACGTCGGAGACGTATCAAGGGTCGACGATTTCTTGCTGTGACCCGAACTTTGCAGCAATCGTCTGAAAGTCGCGATCACAATTGTCCGAGCGTGAGAAACTTCCATAGACTGTGATGTTTGTCCCGTTGTTCCCAGGCATTTTCAGCTTGAGGTATGCATAATGCGGCACAGCCATGAACTTGGCATACGCTGGTCTCCCGAGTATAGCGTGATACCGTGACTCCCAGTTCACCACTTCAAACTCGATCTTCTCCTTCCTCGAAATTGTCGGCCCCGCCGAAGATGACATTCAGGTAGACTTTGCCAAGGGAGTGGCCCGGTGCGGTTGGAAGGATCCCGTGGAAGCAGGTATCTGTTTCTTCCAACATGTTCATGGTGATCCCCATACTTCTAATTGTGTCGACAAAAATCAGGTTTAGCCCGCTTCCACCATCCATGAAAACTTTGCTCATCTTGAACCCCCCAATTTGTGCTTCGACTACCAAGGCGGCGTGCCCCGGCTTTGGTATGGTCATCGGGTGATCTGCTCGATCGAACGTAATGTTCGAGAGGACCATTCGACGTACTCGGGGATGTTTGCCATGATGCTTTCTGCCAAGTTGATCTCTCGGGTGAGTTTCTTCATCTCTCTTTTCGAGACACTTGTCCTATGGATCATGCTCATCTGCCCTCGTGGTGGTGGAAATGCCTCGTTGGGTTGATGAGGTTGAGCTTGCTTGGACCTGATGTTGTGGTGGGGGTGGCGGTGGTGGTAGTCATGGCTGGTCCTGCTCTCGCTGGATGAGTTTATGCATATCGATGAACTGCCGACAGTCCCTGAGCAGGTGGCTAGCCTTTATTTTACCATCCTTGGAATCGGTATATGAATGCAGGTAGCATGGGGCGTTGATCTGCTCGGCGTAGGGCAGTTCGGGTGCTCTCTGTTGTCGTGGTTTATAGTTGCCACGTTTCCCGTGAGCTGCCCCGATCATCGTCCCGCCGATCGTCTCGCCTGTCATCATACCGATCGCCACCGCCGATCAGAGTAGCCTGCGGCCACCAAGTTGTTGTCATCGTAATTGCGGTTCTTCCTTCTCTTGTTGCGATCCCTACGGCCACCCGAATCGTGTTTCGGCTGGTCATCTTCTTCGTCGTCGCTGCGTTGTCGTGGCCTTCGAACGTTGTCTTCGCCATCGGCCCAGACCGTTGGCGATTTCCATTAACCTGGTTATGGTTTTTGGCTTTTGCGCCCTAAGTTCCTCTATGTAGCTTTCGCTGAACGCCGTCGCTGAAAGCGTCGATTGCTCTGTCGACAGATGCGTCTTCGGCGGCGTTCAGGAGTTTTGTAAATCTCCCGATGTATGAACGCATCGATTCCTTCTGCTTCTGGCGGCAATTCCGCAGCTCTTCGATCCCGACGGGCCTCTTGTATGTTGCTTGGAAGTTGGCGACGAAGGCATCTACTAGGTCATCCCATGATTTAATAGAACCTTTCGGCAGCCCCCTTAGCCAGGCCCGTGCTGAATCCTTCAAGTAAAGCTGTAAACATTGCATTGCTGCTATCTGGTTTCCTTTGTGCAGGATTACAGTCTGCAGGTAATCGTCTATCCAGGATCTTGGTTCTTGCTGCCCATCGTACTTGGCGGCATCAGTAGGGGTAGGTTTGAATTTTTTGGGCGGCATCGTTTCGCGGATCTTGTAACTTAGACAGTCGGCTCCCCGAGCTCGCCGTCGTACTCCCGATCTTCATCCGAAGAATCGCTGCCGTCGTCCTTCCTAGCGGCGCGTCGCCGCCTTGCTTTGTCGATCCTGCTCTCGGGTGATTTCTGCCTCGAGCATCTCTCGCATGATGCTTTGACCCACTGCCTTGGATGGTGGTCCTTTCTTTTGGCGGGGCTAGGTTGTTCCCTAATATTGCAAGACTTTCCAGGGCACCTCGATGAGCTTGAGCCATGGATCCTTCGGGGTGTTGATTGATGAGATATGCGGCGAGGTTGGCCGTTGCTCCAGCAACGGTTTTCGGCCGTGGCATGCCGACGGTATCCATAGTCATAAAGGATTTGGTGAGATTCGACGTTATTTCTCTGACGTCATCTTCTGAGAGTCTGGATAGTCTTGACCGGTTCTTGCCTCGTTCCGTGAGTGTTTCGGGAGGCGCTCCCTTGCGAGCCCCTTCGCCGTTCGCTTGATCGATCCGCCGCAGCATAGGCGTCTTTCGAGGGTGGCTTGCTCTTTCGACAGGTGCTCCCGGTTTTTCTCTAGTATGGAACGGTAAGCATTGAGGGTTCCAACTGAAGTTCCTGCGGGGAGTGGCGTGTTGTTGAGTACTGCTGCCCTTGCTGCCGCCCACTCCTCATCCGCGATGGTGTAATCGCTGTCGCGGTTGCTGGCGCTATTTTCAAAACTTGCCCTCCTACTGGAACGGCGGGTATGGTCCTCGCCTCCTCTGCGCCTTGCGTTTCCCGTGTTATTGGCGACATAAACCTGATGGTGTGCCGTTCTTCGGGTGGTTCCCCGGACGATGCTGTCGATACTGGTCCTCTCCCGATGAATACCGCGCGTTGCGGATGAACGGCGTGTCGCTTGATCCTAGCCCGTGCCTCGGTGTCGCAGTCTCATGCAGTAGTACGGAGTTAGTTTCGAGGATGAGGAGTCATCCGACCCTACCGACATGGAGGACACCGAACGGGGAGTCGAGGGCACGGGTGAACACGCTGATCCCGTCGGCCCAGCCGACAGATCGAGTGACGCGCTGGAGCCCGTTGATCCGGAAGTGGGGGATTCCAGCAATCGAAGGATTCCCTCCGCGTTGACGTTGTAGTGGACGCCGCCGAACGTCATCTCCGTGTTCCCTTGTAGATCCGAGAAGTTCGAGCGGGAGGAATCGCCGTGTGGAGTAAACTCGTAGGAGCCGAATCGAATCGGGCTTCCTGTGATTGGTGACGACGGTGTTGACGAGGCTGCCGATGAAGCTGCGGCGAAGCCGCCGGCGTCATGATCGGATCTCGCCGATGCCCTGCCTTGTGCCGACAGGTTTCCCACAGACGACGCCAATTGTCGAGGGTACTCTCGCCAATGCCCTCCGTAGGGGCTTAGGGTTGACGGAATCCCGTAGTCCGACACGAGACATCGGTTCACAGTACAAGCGGGAGAGCGATTTACCCAGTGTTCGGGGCCCTCGATGAGGTAAAACCCTTACGTCATGCCCTGTCTGCTCTTTAATTATGATGACAATGGATTACAATGGGGTGCCGAATACTTCGGCTGAGATCTAGTCGACATTGCTATTGCTAGGGTTACCTAGCTTTAAGTTTTCTCTGGCTAAGATTGCTAAGATTGTTCGTGTCCCTCGGCAGCCCCTCTCCTGGCCTTTATATAGGAGGCTAGGTCCCAAGGGTCCTAACCGAGTACGACTAGGTTTACAGTATTTTAGATCCAATCTTTCCTTGTTTGTTCGCTTCCTTGTCTTGTCCGTCAAGGAATCTTCTAGTGCGCCGACCTAGTGGCCCATCTCGCCTTCAGGTATCTTCATGGGCCTCCAATTTGTCAATACCAGATAGGGCAATACTGGTTACCCGAAGGGTAATGCCCACGTCAAGGGGTGCGGATGCTAACCCGAAGGTGGACTTTTTAGGCATAGATGCATGCTGGATAGCGATCTATGTACTTTGTCGTAATGCCCTGATTAAATCTCATAGTAATCATCATGATATGTATGCATCTCTATTTGTCAATTTCCCAACTGTAATTTGTTCACCCAACATGCTATTTATCTTATGGGAGAGACACCAGTAGTGAACTGTGGACCCCGGTCCATTCTTTTACATCTGAATACAATCTACTGCAATCATTGTTCTCTACTGTTCTTCGCAAACAAATATCATCTTCCACACTATACATTTAATCCTTTGTTTACAGCAAGCCGGTGAGATTGACAACCTCACTGTTACGTTGGGGCAAAGTACTTTGATTGTGTTGTGCAGGTTCCACGTTGGCGCCGGAATCCCTGGTGTTGCGCCGCACTACACTTCGTCACCAACGACCTTCACGTGGTCCTTGAATCCTACTGGTTCGATAAACCTTGGTTTCTTACTGAGGGAAAACTTGCTGCTGTACGCATCACACCTTCCTCTTGGGGTTCCCAACGGACGTGTGCTTCACACGTATCAAGACTGTTTTCTGGCGCCGTTGCCGTGGACCTGAAGAAAAGTTACACCACAAAGATTTCTATCTCCCACGTCAACTGCACGCCAGCAGGGGGCCACCCCCTGGCTCCTCCGAGGCCTCCCTTCCGCCTATATATTCTCTCCGCCTCGAAAACCCTAAAAAGATAATCTACGAGACGAGAAAAGTTACGCAGCCGCCGCCATCGCGAAGCCAAGTTCGGGGGACAGAAGTCTCTGTTCTGGCACGCCGCCGGGACGGGGAATTGCCCCCGGAAGGCATCTCCATCGACATCACCGCTGCTGTCTCCTATGATGAGGAGGGAGTAGTTCTCCCTCGAGGCTAAGGGCTGTACCGGTAGCTATGTGGTTCATCTCTCTCTCCCATGTGATCTTTATGTGATCATGAGCTTTGTGATCTAGTTGAATATCATCTATGTGCTACTCTAGTGATGTTATTAAAGTAGTCTATTCCTCCTTCATGATGTAAAGTGGACAGTGTGTGCATCATGTAGTACTTGGCGTAGGTTATGATTGTGATCTCTTGTAGATTATGAAGTTAACTATTACTATGCACTCTAGAGGTTACTTTAATATGAACTCCGGAATTACTCTCCATGGTGTGACAGTGACAGTGTTTGCATTGTGTGTGATTCCTTTATGACGTTGTGGAGCTTGTTTACTCCGGCTTGAGGTGTGCTTTTGTAGCCCTACACAATGAATGGTGTTTGTTATCCAACAAGAGAGTGTAGAAAGTAGCATTTATTTATTCAGTTATGTGATCAATGTTGAGAGTGTCCACTAGTGAAAGTATGATCCCTAGGCCTTGTTTCTAAGCATTGAAACACCGTTTCCAACAAGTTCTGCTACATGTTCGCTTGCTGCCATTTTTATTTCAGATTGCAACTACTACTTATAATCATCCAAATTACTTGTATTTCACTATCTCTTCGCCGAACTAGTGCACCTATACATCTGACAAGTGTATTAGGTGTGTTGGGGACACAAGAGACTTTTTGTATCTTAATTGCAGGGTTGCTTGAGAGGGATATCCTTGACCTCTACCTCCCTGAGTTCGATAAACCTTGGGTGATTCACTTAAGGGAAACTTGCTGCTGTTTTACAAACCTCTGCTCTTGGAGGCCCAACACTGTCTACAGGAATATAAGCGTGCGTAGACATCAATTATCTTATCCATGCAGCGCCCGTTCATCCATCCATGTGCGTACAGTATTTTAATCCTGATGTCTATTGTATCATCGTTGTTACTGCTCTTTTATTTTATTACTGATGTTACTTCACTACTACCACTGTTATAAAACTGTTACTATTGATAAACTGTTGCGAGCAAGTCTATTTCCAGGTGCATCTGAATTGACAACTCAGCTGTTAAAGCTTATAAATATTCTTTGACTCCCCTAGTGGCGAATCAATAAACTTGGGTTTTAGTTCCCTCGAAGACTGTTGTGATCCCCTATACTTGTGGGTCATCAGTCGAGCCATCGCCGTAGATCATGTTCTGGATTTCGCTGTCATGCCGTCCCTTCCAATAAGCCTATGAATCACCGACATCAGATGCATGACACACGGCAGCCGCACACAGTGAGAGAACTTACGTACCGGGTCGTTCATCTTCGGGGCAGATGGTGCCATTTCCTCAAACAGGCTGCGGGCACTGGCATGCTCTCCTCCGGCACCTGACGCATCTAGTGTGTCGCGCCAGGGCATGAGTCACCGCTTCTCGGTGTCCGGTTGAGATCGGGAACCGACGCCTCGTTGAACTGCATTGGCGCCACGCCGAAGGCGAACCACGACGTCGTGTGGACCTACAAGGGAGCGGGCGTTCCAGGACGCAGCTGGGAACTTACCGAGCTCACCGACGAGGCCGGAGGAGCGACGCCGGCGATCCCCTCTCGCTTGACGAGCATGTAGGCCTCTGCCATGCAATGGAGGCATACTTGTGCGGCTCCGACTTTCAGCTGCATCTGCCACGCCTGCTGGGTGGCCTCCAGGGCGGCGGCCGCTGCATTCCTCTCCTTCTGGTTCCTGCGCCAGCCACGACGCTTCGTGGCCTCGACATCTTTCTCCTCCTTGGACAACACCTTCTTTTCTCCTTCGGCTTAGCATCCTGGCCGCCGGTGGTGGCACGCTTTCCTTCCGCCGAAGTTGCGGCCTCCATTGTGGCTATGGTCGTGGCTGTGGGGGAGTCTAGGGCGGCGGCGGGTGCGAGGGTTCCCTCGGAATCCATGGTGGTGGCTACGACGGTGAGAACGTCCATCGCTTCTGGACTGCTGGCGCCGGTCTACTTTGATTTTTCGCGCGGAGAATGACCACTGACGAGAATGTTATCGGCCTCCCTACCACTGATACGCGGGTCCTACGTAAGTTTCGGCGGACACTCGACGCGACCGCGGAGCGACCACGGAGATGCAAACCTGAGATTTGCGTCGGTGCGGATGGCCAGTCATTTTGCGTCGCCCCGCTGGAGCAGGGCCCAGACACTTTGTTCTCCTTGGACGAAAACGGTCGCTCAGCATCCATTTCTGTCGCCCCGTTGGAATGCCCCAAGACCTTTGTGCTAGCTATTTGAACCTTAATTTATTCGGGTTTATGCTGATTCTCGGATGAACGGATGGACTACTAATTCGGTAGTTTGGTAGTGATGTCGTGTTGCTACTGCAGATGCGGAGTTCCACTAGATATTGTAGAGAAGAGTTTTTCCGTGCATTTTTTGAAGAGCTGACTCCTTGCTATATTCTGACGACAATCTGTGGTTCCCTTCGAAATCAGGACCAGAAACCTACTACTAGTCACGGCCACGGAACGAGTCCGACACGAACACGACTTCGGCGGCAGGGCTCTGTATATTATAGCCAAAACGGTTCGCTTCGTTCAGCTCCCCAAATTCCCCGGCGATCACCCAGGAAGCGACGCTATAGACGACCCTCGCGGAACTCAACCGATGGAGCCGCCCAGCAAGCGGATCTGCCTCGCGGCAGATGACCGGCTAAGCGACCTGCCCGACTGCCTCATCCACAGCATCCTCTCCTTCCTCGACTCCCGGCTGGTGGTCCGATCAAGCATCCTCTCGCGGAGGTGGAGGCATCTTTGGCGCTCCGTACCGTGCATCGACATCGACTTCACTCTGTTCCGCCGCCACACCCGTTGCCAATCTCGAAACTGCTGCAAAACAGAATACGGACAGAAGAAGATATGCAACAAGGAGTGGCAGCCGTTCGTAAAGTTCGGCGACAACCTCTTGCTGCTCCACAGCGCCGCATCCTTGGATAAGCTCCGGATACATGTCCCGGCTCTAGATTCTTTTGACAGGCAGGCGATCCGGCCATGCTTGAGATGGATCAACAGAGGCGTGCAGTGCAGCCCAACAGTGATCGACATCCACATGGACTTCAACTGGATGTCAACGAACTGGTGTCCAAACAACGATTATGGACCTTTCCCGGATTTGGGATCCACTTCATCTCGCCTCACAAGACTGCTCCTTCACGGTGTAAATTTGGATGGGAGCTTTGCAGAGCAGCTCCGTTCCGGGTATCCCATGCTTGAGGATTTAAGTCTCGTCGAGTGCTTCTGTTTCTTTTGCGAGATTGTGTCAGGAAGCCTAAGATATCTAACACTTGATGATTGCGTAGGCTGTGAGGACCTGTTTGAGGAATTTGTGGTCACGGCTCCAAGGCTAACTTCTCTGCGTATTTCTTTCTCAACTATAGGCCGTCCAAATGGTATATGTGTAACAGACACAACTTACTTTAATAAGGCATCAATATGTGTGACTACATTCTGCGATATGAATGCAATCTTTTGGAAGAAGTTATGCAACATATTCAACGTCAGGCATCTAGAATTGTTTGGTGCCAAAATGATGGTAAATCTCTCAGATTTTTTTATGGTCGTACATTACTATAATTCGTGTGTGTTTAATCATGTAGTTTCCCAACTAGTTCTTTGTTGTGTCGTCGAAGATTACTTGGATTCATCTCATGTATTACTAATTGTGTTGCATCATAGCATCGTACTAATGCACAAGGACACAAACATCGGCTACTTAATCATGTGATGTTATTCTGTCAGTCGTAGTAATTCTCTCAATTGATTGTTTCCCCTTATTAATTGATATGCAATGTAACCATTAAACATTCCTCAAAGAATTACAATATAGTACAACCTTGACATAATTCTTGATTCCACTAATGAGAAAAATGAGAACATATGAGAAAATATATATTGGAACATGGGATATTTTAAAGGAACCTCTGGATGTTTTTGTGTGTGTGAGGATTATTAAATACTATATACTTTTTCTGTGTTTTAGGGACATCTACAGCCGCTGTCAAATTATCTCCCACAGTTCCATAATGTGAGAAGCTTGTTAATCGATCGATGCGACCTCAAAACGAACGCAGACATTCAAACATTGGATCGCTTTCTACGAAGTGTCCCCGGCTTGGAAAAACTCACTTTGCAGAATTGTGAGGTACTCCTACTATGATCACCTTTAAATACAATGTTTATGTTTATCACTTTGTTTCCCTCCTATCACGCATCTTGTTGAGTCATTTTATACTACATAAAGTTTTCAGATCGCTCAAAGAGGAGGACTGCAAGGGCCAAGTGGCGAAATGTAGCCCTCGAAAGCCAGAATCTCATGTCTTTCAAGTGTGATAATTTGGAGGTGATTGAAATAAAGCATAGCAAAGACGAAAACGTTGATGAGTTCTTTGAGCTTCTTATGGGCATTTGGAGGAACCTAGGCAAGACCAGTATCAAACTCACCAAAGTTTAACGAACTCGCCACATCCATATTTGCAACATATTGTGCGCTTGAAGTCTTGTTATAAATTTCTGCTCATGTGTACCTTTCCATAATAATTATCGGATTGGATGAGTTTGGCGTTGTGCTTAGGGTAGGTTACCTTATATGACTAAGATTGATGTAATTGACCCCAGAAGATAAATTCTACTGTAGTTAAGATCTCTTTATAGTTACTTTTGAGTTTGCTTGCTCTCTGCCTTCTTCATTACGTTGTCCGCCAGCAGGATCAACAATGTTGAGGCAACTGTGATGCCGCTGCTTATGCAATGGAATGCCTTCGCTTGCTGGTATTTTAAACTGATATTTGGCTACATAAATCAGTAGTAGAAAAAAGGTCTTCCATCCCAACTCATTAGTCCCCAAATACTTTGACCCGGGACTAACGGGGTCTTTAGTCCCGGTTCTACTGGTGAACCGAGACTAATGCTCCACCAACCGGGACTAAAGGGCTACGGTGGGCTGCGGCCGGCGCAGGCCTCTTTAGTCCTGGTTGGTGTTACCAACCGTTAGTCCCGGTTCGTGTTCCCAATCGGGACTAAAGAAAAATAAAATATTTTCAGATTCTTGTATGTTATGCAACTTACAAGAAGGTTTTAAAAATTAAGAAATTCAAATTTTCACATTTTTTCAAAGAAGGTTTGAAAAATGGCAAAACCGCATTAACTTTTGCATACGACGTTGGAAAAAAACGTATAATATATCAAAATCATCGTGGGAAAATATTACATTTGAATTCACCAGGGTTTACCTGGTAAGCTAAATTTTAGAATATCAAAATTCCAATGGAAAATACGAAAACAGGAAGATTTTAGTTTTTGCTATAAATTCCGAATTTTATATTTTTTTATTTTAAAAAAATTAAAATTAATATTTGCATCCTGCATAAAGATTACTATTACTTTTACCTAATTTTTAGATTTTCAAATTTTTTGGTTTGGCAAAAAAAATTTAAAAATTAAAATAATACAAATTAAAAAGTTAATGTTTATTTATTTATTCATTATTATTACATCATTACTTTTGTTTACTAAAAGAATTATTTGAAATTCAAACAATAAAAAAATGTGACATCGACCAATATGTTAATAGGATTGATATGATACTAGTATCACATACATGCGCGTGAAGCACACTTGGATGCGGGACGGGATGAAACTCGGAAGTTAAACGTGCTAGTGCTAGAGTAGTGGGAGGATGGGTGACCGAGCGGGAAGTTTGATCACGAGTAAAGTAATTTGACTAGAGATAAGTGTAGTTAGAGATAAAGACTAAACTATGCAAATAACTGAAATAATAGTGATTCTGAAAAAATAGAAAAAATGGAGTGAAAAAAATTTAGAAAAAAAATTAGAAAAGTTCACCTGGGGAGATATTTCGCCCCAACGCACGAACCCAGGCGGATGAACCTTTAGTCCCGGTTCGTAAGCAATCGGGACTAGGGGGACTTTAGTCGCGTATAATTAGCTTCGATTGTGCAACCGGGATTAATGCCCGTTTTGAACCGGGACTAAAGCCCCTTTTTCTACCAGTGAATGTTCTGTTTTTGTGTTGAATCTTCCTTCTTTCAAATATATCTGGGTCCTTGGCTAGATTATGCGGGGCATCAAAACCGGACCTGGTCAGAGCTTGAAAGAACTGCTGAAATTTCGTTACAAATACAGGTTTACCGATGGTCCACAATATACCTGATTTTCTGTGGATATCGAAAAAGAAATAGGGAAAAGCTTTGTTTCAGTCGGCCGATCTTGGCAGAAAGATCGGTTGTGGACCTGGAATACTCCCGCGCGGCGGCCACCATGTGATGCGCTAAAAAGTCAAGCCGAGTGCACATGCCGGTTTAGCAAATGCATGCACTTTTTTTTTTGAGAAATACCCTGCAAATGCATGTACTGTTGGGTCGTATCAGCGTCTTCGTCCGTGTACTGATTTTTTCCTCCAATCATGCATGCACATGGACATCGCATCAGAGGCTAGTGCAACTGCTAGTTAGCTTCCACGTACAAATTAGATGGAATTTTGTTGTTAACTATTGTAGTAAATAGACAATTTTTTAATTGGATTTTGTTGTTCATTATTGTTGTAAACAGCCAACATTTTTTGTTAGATTTCTTGTTGCTAATAATCAAGTGAATTTTTTGTGTAATCGTTAGCGACTTTTTGTAAAAATAGTTAGTGATTTTTGTTGTAATTCAATCTATAGAAAATTAATTGTTTCTTGAGCACTTCAAACTATTTTGCAAACATATGGATTTTTTGTTGTAATAGTCTATGGTTTTTGGTGAATTTGTTGGCGACTTTTGTTGTATATCAATTTGCAGCAAAAAAATGTTGGCTGTTTACAACAATAATGAACAAAAAATATTATGTTTTTTGTACACGGGATAATAATTTTTGTTGTAATACTCTCGGCCTTAGGGGTAAAAGATCGCGGTGGCATATTTGTTGTAAATATCGGAAAGTTCAGAACCAAAGCGACATACCTGTTCATTTTAGTAGAGAAGGAGGGTACCGTGGGTTGATTTTCATAGAAAAAGAAGGGAAGAATGCAAAAGTACGCTAAGGCTTATTCTAGATCTAGATCTTGGAGTCCTTTGTGGATTTCCTCTCTTGCTTTCTTCCATTGATTTATTTTGAGAGCTTGAAATCATATCTCCCTCTACAAATCTTGTTGCATCTTTTTGGGGAAAAGAAAGAGGAGACCTAGATCTACTACTCTACCATTCAAATCCCACTCTTTGTGAGGGGATCATACAAGATCTAGGTCTTGGAGTAATTTGGTGTCCCTCTTAACTTTTTGTTCTTCCTTCCTTATTCCCCCAATAGCTTTTGTAGCTTTGTTGGAATTTGGGAGAGAAGAACTTGGGCATCTTAGTGGTGTTCTTTGCCATTGCATTAGGTGCATCGGTTTGAGTTCTCCTCGGGGTTTCGGTCTCGTGTGAGTTCGTGGGTATTACCTCTTGGGTTCTTGGAATCCTGGACGGCTTGTAGATCTTAGTGGTGTTGTTGCCTTCGTGGCCTTCACTAGTAGGAAAAGCCTTATCAGTGGCGCACGAAAATTTGATTCTGTGGCGCACGGGTGGTGCGCCACAGAAACGTCGCCACAAAAATAAGCTTTACGTGGCGCACCTGGTCGTGCGCCACGAAATAAGGTTTACGTGGCGCACTTGTTCTTAGGTGCGCCACGTAAAAGCGTGCGCCACAGAATTGCTTCTTAGTGCGCCACGAGAATTTGCTTGTATTATACACGATTTTGTGCTGCTCTGCTACACATATGCGGTTTATACACAGCAATACAGATACACAATACGGATACACGGGTTATATACGGCAACATTCAGATATAATATAAATATCATGTACATTGCACAGATATAACATAGACATCATCATCACATTACTTAGAGCCCGATCGAGATACATATATAGTGGCAAGTGTCAAATGTTTTGCATACAACTCTTAATTCATACAAAATTCACAATTTCGAGATACAAAGTAGTCTTCATCCGGTTCCTCCTTTGCTCCGTCATCTCTACCCACCAGGCTCGCTTGCATCGGGGTCCTTCCATCCAGTTCCTACTATGATGAAAATGGAAGAAAGTGAGACCAACAAGTATCCTGTGCACAAGAGAAATGGAATAAATGCCTCATACATTGTTGGTCAACACAAATATTAACATTCAGGGACGGTGTAAGTGAGACCAAGTCCGATGCACAAGAGATTGATATTTGTGCTATCTTACCAGACTCACTTACGCCGCCCCAGAGTGTACGGTGACCAAACATTTTAATCATCGGCATTTTGAAAATGTCAAAGCAAATGGAATGACAAAATGGAATAAGTGCCTCATACATTGTTGGTCAACACAAATATTAACATTTAGGATGGCGTCGGTGAGACCAAGTCCGATGCACAAGAGATTGATATTTGTGCTATCTTACCAGAGCTCACTTACGCCACCCCCAAGTGTACGGTGACCAACATTTTAATCATCGGCATTTTGAAAATACCAAAGCAAATGGAATGACAAGGGCCTCATACTTTGTTGGTCGAAACAAATATTAACATTCCGGGACGGAGTTAGCGAGCCAGGTAGGATGCACAAGAGATTGATATTTGTGCAATCACACGAGGCTCACTAACACCGCCCACGAGTGTACGGTGACCAAGCATTTTAATCATCGGCATTTTGAAAATCTCAAAGCAAATGGAATGACAAAATGGAATAAGTGCCTCATACATTGTTGGTCAACACAAATATTAACATTTAGGGATGGTGTAAGTGAGGCCGGGTAGGATGCACAAGAGATTGATATTTGTGCTATCTTACCGGAGCTCACTTACGCCACCCCGAGTGTACGGTGACCAAACATTTTAATCATCGGCATTTTGAAAATCTCAAAGCAAATGGAATGACAAAATAGAATATGTGCCTCATACATTGTTGGTCAACACAAATACTTTGCAGAAGGGCCCCCTTTCCCCGGTCGGCGTTCCGTCAACGGGTGCTTGACGACACAACAACGCCGATCTGCATCTCCGGCGCAGAACCACGCCAGGCCCTCGCTGTCCAGTGAACGAGTCCTTGATGCAAAGACCGTGCCGGCCTGCCCAGCATTATGCCGGGCCGTGTTGCCGCGCTTCAAGCCGTGTGTCCCGCGCCTGCCTTGTTTGCCTTCTTGCCCGGTGAACCAATAGGCTGATCGTTGGAATAAGGAAACCGATGACAGCCGATCGCAAGATTAAATTGCGATCGGCCGTCATCGGCTTCCTTATTCCAACGATTAGTCTATTCGTTCACCGGGCAAGAAGGCGAAGAGTGCAGGCGCATGATCGACACGGCCGAAGCGCGACAACGAGGGTCGGCATGATGCTAGGGAGGCTGGCACCGTCTTGGCATTAAGGACTCGTTCACGTACTGGACGGCGAGAGAAGAAAAGTGGTGCTGCGCCGGAGAGGCATGTCGGCGTTGTTGTCTCATCAAGGACTCGTTCACGGAACGGCGGCCGGGAAAGGGGGGCTCGTCTACAAAGTATATTGCGGCGTATAGGTGACCAAACATTCTAATCATCGGCACTAAAATGGAAGAAAGGCCAATGCAATTAAGAAGTAGCTAGTATGAACTAAATGGAATGCCTCATACTTTGTTGGTCGAAACAAATATGAACATCCCGGGATGGCGTTAGTGAGGCCAGGTAGGATGCACAAGAGATTGATATTTGTGCCATCACACCAGGCTCACTAGCGACACCCCGGAGTGTACAGATTGACCGAACATTCTAATCATCGGCACTAAAATGGAAGAAAGAGCCAAGTGGTATCAACTAAATGGAATGCCTCATACTTTGTTGGTCGAAACAAATATTAACATCCAGGGATGGAGTAAGTGAGGCCAGGTAGGATGCACAAGATATTGATATTTGTGCCATCACACCAAGCCTCACTTGCTCCACCCCGAGTGTACGAGTGATCGACCAACCATCTAATCATCGACAAGTAAATCACTTGGGGTAATGTTAAAATGTTTGTCTCCATATTTGGGAGACATTTTTAATATTGGAGTCTAGCTAATGGAAATCAAGAACTAGTCTTGATCTCCAAATGGTGATTAGAGGGAATTTATTCATCTTAAGCAACATTAGGGACAAATGGGATCATGCAAGGGACTTGGGTCATTTGGATCATAAGGCATCAATTAAGGAGGCAACCAGGGACAAAGGGAAACATTTGATGATCCATTATCATAGGCAACAAAGCAGCAACTTTTTCCCCTCTAATCTAGCTAGAGTCCTTAAAAGAAATCCATCATAAGCATGGTCAAATACACATATATATCATTTGGAGAGCAAACAAGCAGTAGCCATATCACTCAATCCAATAATATAGTAATTTGGATCATAAGGCATCAATTAAGGAGGCAACCGAGGGACAAATTAAGGGAAACATTTGATGATCCAGTAAGTGCATGACACTTTGAGCTACCCAAGAATAAAGGCCAACGAGTGGATAAACATCTGCTCAACCATTTCTTGCACTAGAGGAAAAGTAACCAACATTGAAACTTGAATAGTCAAGTGACACTACAAGCAGCTCACACACACATGCAAACACATGTGTTGACGAGTAACTAATGGATATCAAGAACTAGTCTTGATCTCCAAATGGTGATTAGAGGGAATTTATTCATCTTAATTAAGCAACATTAGGGACAAATGGGATCATGCAAGGGACTTGGATCATTTGGATCATAAGGCATCAATTAAGGAGGCAACCAGGGACAAAGGGAAACATTTGATGATCCATTATCATAGGGACATAAGTCAAGATGCTCAAACACACATAGCATGCATGGAGCGAGATGCTCCAAAGGGATTATTCATCACTTGGTATATAGACCAAGTGATGCTGCAAAAGAGAGGCCAATCAAGAACCGAGTAAATCCAGTAAGTGATAGATATGCCTAAACAAGCAACAACACATAGCATATCCCAGCTAACCGAGATGAGACAAGTCTTGGTAGCCAACTCGAATCACCTAGCACCACCTAGCCTTTTAAAACCATCGGAAACTAGTCCTTTTTCTTTCAAAGGATACCACGAGTGGCATTCATTTACATGATCCCCTACTGTGGATATCTCTATTTTCATCAAAGCCAACACAAGAAATAGAAATTTATCATTACTCAGTTGAGTTCAAAACAAAGCTGAGGTACCATAAGGGATTATTCATCACTTGGTAGTAACCATCATAAGCATTCCATTTAAATCACACATTTTAGTATATGTTCTTATCCAAGTTTTTGCCTCAGCCTTTGCATCATTGGCTGAGCTAAGACATCAAGCTTCCGGCCGGGAGCATTCTTTATTTTTAGGGAACTATATGAACTATATGCACATGATCCGAGTAAGCATCCCCACTAATCGGAGCATTATAAGCATACCATAAGCTCACAAGAATCCATCAAGTAAATCATCGGAGGTCCAAAAACTTGGGGTCCAGAAAACTAATCCCAACAGAGAATTACTTGGGGTCCGAAAACTAATCCCAGGCCAACCAAGAGCAACTATAAATATGTATGTATACAAGCCCACCAGTAGCATTTCATGCATTTAAATTCCTATGAACCAGCTTAACCTCACCGAGCACAACAAGCATTTAAATGAACAGTAGCATCAAATTCCTATGAACCCATCAAGAAAATTGTTAACGAGTTAACCTCACCGAGCACAACAAATGAACCAAGTAGTAATAAGCCATCAAGATTAACAGTTAACCTCACCGAGCACAACAAATGAACCGAGTAGCATCAAATGAACCAACCGAGTAGCAATGCATCACTAGCAGCAATGCATCCAGAGCCAACAAATGAACCGAGTAGCATCAAGATTAACAGCTAAGCATCACTAGCAGCAATGCATCCAGAGCCAACCGAGCGAGCATTTCGTCGAGCACGTTGTGCTCGCGCGGGGAGGAAGAGGGAGGGGAGGGGAGGGAGCTTACCGACGATTTGGACAGTTGTGGAGGAGCTCACCGACGACGACGGCATGGGTGGAGGTCGCGGCGGCTCTTCCACCTTGACGCGGCGGCGGCTCCTCCACCTTGACGCCGCGCCGGCCCCTCCTCCTCCACGCTGCAGCGGCTTGTGCTGCTGGTGGCGGGGATGGGTGGAGCGTGGCGGCATCCGGCCCTCGCGGAGGAAGGCGGCGGCGGCGGCGACGGCGACGGCATCGCTCGCCATGGAAGGCGGCGGCGCGGGGAGAGAGGGGAGAGAGGGGAGAGGAACTTCTGTGGCGAGGGAGGGGTACGGCCTTGATATAGGACACGTTATTTCTGTGGCGCACCGAGACAAGTGCGCCACAGAAAACATTATTTTTGTGGCGCACTGTCGCCGTGCGCCACAGAAGAAGTAATTTCTGTGGCGCACCGAGGTTTGTGCGCCGTAGAAATTGTAAAACCAATGGTTGGGGGTGACAGGGTGTGGGGCCCACCAAGTTTTTGTGGCGCACGGTTTAGTAGTGCGCCACAAAATTAAGCTATTTCTGTGGCGCACCGAGCTTCGTGCGCCACAAAATAAGTTTCTGTGGCGCACTCAAAACGGTGCGCCACAGAACTAAGCTTCGCCTATAAGGGTTTTCCTACTAGTGCTTGTCGCCTTTGTGGCGTAGTTTCCTTCGTGGCATTGTCGCCTTTGTGGCGTAGTTGCCTTTGTGGCCTTGCCGCCTTTGTGGCGTAGTAGCTTTTGTGGCCTTGTTGCCCTTGTGGCCTTGTCGCCTTTGTGGCGTGGTAGCCTTTGTGCCATTGTTGCCTTTGTGGCGCGTTGGAGCCTTTGTGGCCTTGTAGCCGTGTGTGGCGTGTTGTAGCCTATGTGGCCTTGTACTTGAGAGCCTCCGTGTTGTGGAGTTTGCCTCAAGCTTGATAATTGGGTGTTTGCCCCAAGCTTGTACGGGTTCAGTGACCACCCTCAAGGGTCCCTTAGTGGATCGAGGCTTTCCGTTTGGTGGAAAGGCTCGAGAAGAATACGGTGACCCTAGCGGCTCATTGGAGTGCCTCGTGCCTCCACACCGCTCCAATGGAGACGTAGCACCCAAGGGTGTGAACTTCGGGATACATCGTCGTCTCCTCGTGCACCGCTTACTTCTCAACCCGAGCTCCTTTACCTATGCGCTTTACATTCTGATAGCCTTCGTGCTTGATGTTCTATATCTAGTTTGCTATCACCTTGTTGCTCATCATGCTTAGCATAGGTTGTTGGTGCACATAGGCAAATCCTAGTTGATAGGCTTTATGCTTAACAAGTAAATTTTAGTTTTATTCCGCCTTGTTAAGCCCTCAAGTAGAAGTTTTTTTTCAACCCACCTATTCACCCCCCTCTAGGTGACATCCTTGTACATTCAATTGGTTTCAGAGCTCGGGGCTCTCTTATCTTATTGGGCTTCACCGCCTTGAGAGTAAAGATGTCGGCTAGAGGATTAGTGCACAATGACACTTTTACGTTCGATGGCACTAACTATGATGCTTGGAAATTCTACATGCTTGATTATTTTCGGGGCATGCACCCACATGTGGAGCAAATTCTTGATATGGGGTTTTCTCCTCCTAAGGATCCACAAAATCCATCTCTTGAGGAGAAGAAAAACTCTTATCTAGATGCTCAAGCTACTAAAGTGCTTTTCCATGTTGTGAGTCATGTAGTTATCTCCTCCATCGTGCCTTTCCGGAGTGCTCATGAGTTTTGGACAAAGCTTCAAGATACATATGGTGCGTCCAAGACCATTGAGGATGATTGCACTCCTTCCACTTCACCAATGTGTGGTAAGACACAAGGTAATGACATGGTGAGTGGTGATGAACATTGCATTGTTGATAGTGAGCTTTCTCTTGATGATCCTTCATCTCTATCCCATTGCAATGATTCATCTTTGGACATGAACACTTATAGCACTATAAATGCCTTACATGCTAGTGTTGATTGTCCTTGCATATCTACATTTCACGATGATATGCTTGCCTTGTCTTGTTGCCAGGAAAAGCTGGTAAGGGAATTTACCCGCACGGTCCATTGCTGCACATATTACATATATGAGGTGAAGGCAATGCCCTAAATGTGTTCACCATATCCTTGTCTGCAGAACGAGCAGTTGGCGGCGGCCGATCGCCCCGAGGACGAATCGTCGTCCCAGGGCTCGACGGAGCCATGGGACACGCCTTTCAACAGGGCGTTGAATGCCTACAAGAAGAGGCCATTGTCCGAGCCGCCGACGTCGGCTGGCCGTGTCTTCGGCTTTGGTACTGTTGACGTCAGAAACCCCCTGGCGGGCAGAGACGGGCAACACGGTAGAGCCGGGAACAACTAGGGCTGCGGCTGGCCCCAGTCCCTCAGAGCGACGGCCCGCAAAGCCTCCTGGTCGCACGCACCGATGTTTATCACAAGGCGTGCCACCTGACCTATACC
>NC_061513.1:319286923-319343471 GCF_022539505.1 Lolium rigidum | reverse complement strand
AAGGTGTGGGTGATGCCTCGCTTAGTTTCTGCGGGGCACACACGTAAACGTTAAATACGAGCCTCGATCGGCTCTCGGGTTATCTGTGAATCGGCTCAAAGAGCCGATCCACCCATGATTCGGACGAGGTGTCCGAATATATGGTGGTCCTGCTTGATCAAGGTAAAGCTAATGAGATCTACGACGATGTGGGGTTTTCACCGCATAATCGGATCGTCCTACTCCGGAGTTGGGCCTCGCGGCCACGCACGGTGATCGTAAGCCGATCCTAAACAAGGCCTAAAAACCAACACGAGGTTGATCCTCGGAACATCCGCTTAGGGCCAACGAACGACACCCTACGTGCCGGCTGGATCCTCCCCCCCTTTGTAAGGCCTAACTATTGCAGATATTAAACTAATCCTTGTAGAACAAGGAGCAATCGTAACGGATCAGATCTACTAAACTATGATCAAGCGGGGTGCCGCCCTACACCTAAGATAGGTGTAAGGGCGGCTAGACATGCAAGGGTTGCACTACGAAAGCATGTAGCAAGAAGAACAATGCTAACCCTAACATGTCTAAGATAACTACGTTGCTCGCCATCAAAAAGGCTTCGGTACGAGCAACGCATGAACAACGTGGGCAGGCTTGTGCTTGCCTAGATCGCAAGATGCGATCTAGGCAGCATGATGCTACCGGTAGAAACCCTCGAGACGAAGGGGTTGGCGATGCGCCGAGATTTGTTTGTGGTTGAACGTTGGTTGTTGTTATTCCATAAACCCTAGGTACATATTTATAGTCCGGCGGACTTTCTAATGTGGGCGTGCACCAAACCGTGCACGAGTAAGATTCTAACTTCTAAACTAAAATGCGATCTAATATGTTACAGATACATGGGCAAACAAGCCCAACTTGGTATAAAAGGCCGATTCACGTATTACTTCTATATATATATATTCTTCACGTCCATCTTGATCGCGGCCCACCTCTGACTCGGTCAAATTCTGGTGATAACACATGCCCCCCTGGTTTTGGAAATGACATTTCCAAAATCATTACGCTTTCTTTCGTCGGGTCATGTCGTGGCAGAACTGTTGCAGTATCCGTCATCATGATGCCCTGCCTTCTCAACTTCTCCGCGTGACCTGGCAGTTTTTTTTTTTTTTTTAGGCACCACTTCCTCGGAAACTGCTGTGGCATTGAACTTCCACTATATCCCCTTTTATTTAACCGCTCCGCACAGTTATATTCCTGCATCTTCTTCACATTAGTACTCCAAAAGCCCTCCTGTGCCACCATGTCCTCTTCCTCCTCGCTTCATCGGATCTTTCCGCCCGGTCCTCTTCGTCTCGCGAGCCGGCGCCGGAGCCGAGCCCGGCGGAGGTCCACGCAGCGAACACCGTCGCGCCATTGCGGCCGGGGAGGAGTCTAGCCATGACTTCTCCCTTTGGTCGGAAGGACGACAAGTCCTTGACCGACGGGGAAAGCGACCTCCGCTTCCTCGTCGATGGGACGGCGGAGGAGGAGAGCGGCGACGATCGCTTCTCCTGCGACTTCTCCTCTCCCGAGGAGGAGGAGGAGGAAGAAGAGGAGGAGGAGGAGGACGACACCTCCTCCGACGAGCCCCCGGCCAAGCGGTTACTGCCCTGGCCGGGAAGCCTCGGCGACTTCGACGGTGATGATGACGACGGCGACGAAGAAGACGAGGACAACGAAGGCCCGGTCGGCGGCCATTGGAGCGGCGGCGAGCCTGCCGGGAGTAGCGCCGACGGCGGTGACGACGGCGACGACGAGAGCAGCGACGGCCCATAGATAGGACATCTAGCATAGGACCCGGTAGCGGTAGGTGGGGCCATGTATCCCCTAGTGCTTCCTTTTGGGAGAAATCAGCTCCTTATGTAAGAAATCAATCAATGAAGAACTTTCCCCAATTCGATTTTGCCGATTTCTTTCGGGACAATTGTGCCGATTGTCCTTTGTGCTGATCCTGCCGATTCGTCCCCTTTGCCAATGCGTAACGAGCCGATAGCAACGCATCGGTCCTTCGACATTTACCCTTCCATTCTTCAAGCGATGGTTCTCTTTCCGGTAGATCTTGTGGGACCTCCAAGAGAGCCCTTAAATTTCTTCCACCGGTCTCGGCGATCCCTCTCGGCAAGCGCTTATTATTCGTGAAGAAGGTTGCAACGAAGATCAGCCGATGATACTTCAATCGGTTCCTCAATAGAGCATCTACCGGGCCTGTTCCCCCCGAGTCTCAGCCAAGGCAAAACAGAGACGAGGATACGCAAATTAGCTGTATGGACCTGGTCTTGATCATGTCTGAGGGAGTTTCTTATGCAGAGCCAGCCGATTTGAACATGAATCGGCTTCTCAAAGCAGAAAGCCTTCAAGGTGAGCTGCCCCCCGAGCTTCTTCAGTTCTTGCCGGCCAGATCGGCTCCCTTCCTTCGGTGGATCTGATGCAATCCATCCTTGACCTGATCTGCACGTCCAGGCTGCTCTTGGTCTTGTCCTTGAAGAGAGGATCCGAGCTCTTAAGCTACTCCATTAAGGAGTTCTTTCATTAAAACCCTCTTCGTGCTCCATTGACCCTCTGATCGTATCAGTTATTCCTCTTGAGTCGATGGCCATGCATCGGCTTTTATATCCTTAAGTCGATGTCTGCTGCATCGGCTGTGCTCGAAAATTTTCGAATTTTCAGAATTTTTTTTTACGGCCGACTAATGCATCGGCCCCCATATTCCAATACCCATCACCAAAAGATGAGAAGCTTCCATTACATATCCTCGTGTTCTATCTACCTGGGTGCCCCCCCCGAGCCGATTCTGTCAAGAGAATTGATGGTATCGGCTCGTTGGATAACATGTTGAACCCGGGCGGAATGGTGGGTGAGGATAATTTTGGCCGATTGCTTGGAATCGGCCTCCACGTTGCTTGCTCGGTGAAGGTTTTGTAAGTTCCCTTCATAAATTTTTTGGGGCCGATCACAAGGATCAGCCTCGCCATGTTTGCTCCTTGACGTGCTCTTGCTACTCGTTCAGGCCGGTAGACAAAACCAGCCCAATCTCTGACTTTATCATGTTGGTGCGCTTGCTTGTCGTCCACCTTGGATGTATCGTGTAACCGTGGAGCACCGAGCTTCGTCGGAAGAACGAGCACCATGTTTGTGCCGGCCGATGTTTCATCATCGGCTTTCCTTTGCTTGGGCGCCACTCCATTTTTCGTGGACGACCCTCTTCATCCGGGGTTCGGCTGAACCTTCGCAGCCGGATCAGGCCTTGCCTTCCTCAATGTATGCAAGTATAACCTCTCGGCTTCTTCCGGGCCGCGCAATCGTTGAACCCTGCGTTTACGGGAGCGGCTGAGTCCGTCAGGGCACCACCTTGGCCGGTGGTACCTGTCTTCTTCTTCTCCCTCGTCTTCTGAATCTTCGAGATCTTCCAACCGAGGGGACTCAGCTCGTTTGCTCTGTGGCGGGAGAGGTCCCAAGCGCTCGAACACGGACACGTTGGCTGCCTCCTTCTTTTTCGGTTGCATTCTGGGCAATTGCCGATTGTTGGCAATCGGCTCATTCCTGAATCCCAGCAGTGCCTGAAGAAAGGACAATCCCAGTGCCTGTCCTCGTCGTCCCGCTCCCTTGCCTTTCCCTTGGCGCAACGCTCGTGCTCCTCCTCATCGCGATTATGCCGACGATGTCTTCTAGCCAGACGATCTCTTTCATCATCATCGCTGGACCGTCGGCGTTGGTCGTGCTTGACTCACATACTTGTTGAGGAGGTGATCGAGAGAGAGGTCGTTGATATCTTATGTTCTTCACTTCTCCCTCGTTACGTAGCGCTTGCCGTCTTGGCGGAGCCGATCGCGTGGAGCGGCTTCCTCTGTATCTTTGCTATGAGAGCAGCTGCCCTCATCTCCATCCTTGCCAGCGTGGTGTCCAAGATCTACCATGTTGATATTGCACAGGAAACCCGGCTGGCACCCTCCATGGCAAGCATACTCCACCATGTTCACGGCGGGGAAGGGCTGGGTATCGACCTTCATGGCGTAGTGGTTGAAAATTAGACGCCCGTTCTCTATCGCCGCTTGGATGTGCTGACGCAAAACCCTGCAGTCGTTGGTGGCATGGGAGAGCGAGTTATGCCATTTGCAGTATGGCTTTCCATTCAGCTCTTGCGCTGTGGGGAATTTGAGACCTTCAGGTATCTTCAACTGCTTTTCCTTGAGTAGGAGGTCGAAGATTTGCTCAGTCTTGGTCACGTCAAAATCAAATCCCTCGGGCGGGCCCGGTGGCTTTACCCATTTGCGGGACACGGGGTTCCTCCCCGAGTCCACTCAGCCATTGCTACTTCTTGGTCTCCCGCGGGAACTTCGTCTTCCTCTGCATCGACCGGGGCTCTTGCACGCTTGAAGTTATCTTGGTACAGGTCCGGGTGGCGCTGTTCATATGCTGAAAGTTTCGAACCATGTGCGCCGGCGAGGATAATCTGCTTGGGAGGCCGTGTCCTTGAGCTGTGTTGCAAGGCACTGCTACTGCCAACTCGGCTGCTTCCTTTTCGGTTATACGAACCGAATAGCATCGGTTCCTAAGATTCCTGAAGCGCTGGATGTATTCGTCACGGTTTCTCCGCGCTTCGACGTAGTTGTGCTAGATCGGCAATGCTAGACTCGGAAGCTTCGAGATGGTACTTGCTCATGGAGCTGCTCTTCCAGCTGCTTCCAGGTTTGGATGGAGTTCGGTGGTAGCGATGTGTACCACCCGAAAGCCGATCTGTGAGGGACTGTGAGAAGAACCTCACGCGCAACTCATCGACGCTGAGATCGTGCCCGAGCTGTGCCAAATATCGGCTCACATGCTCGATGGAGCTGGACCCGTCGATCCGCCGAACTTTGTGAAGTCCGGGAGCCGATATTTAGGTGGCAGCGGGATCGGTTCGTAGCTGTTGGGGTACGGCTTGGTGTAGCCGAACGCCTTCCTTTTCGGCATCATGCCAAACTGATCTTTCGGAATTGCACAAATCTGATCCATCTGTGATGGCTGAAGGTGTCGAACCACGAAGATTCGCCGGGGTGGCATACTTAACCAGCCATGCTTGTTTTTCGGTTCTAAGCCAAGCTGCAGGAGCTGGGCTTTGGAGGTTTGTCGGGCGGCGTACTTAGCCAGCCACGGCTGCTTCTCAGGATCGGCTCCTGACGTTCCTCCTGCCGTTCCAGAGGCCGCTGTTATTGCAGCCTGGTTCGAGAGTGCCCAGGCGTTGCAGTCCGGCACGTATGCGCACGCGTATCCGTGCGGGACCTCCTTAGGTGGCTCAGGTAGGAATTGGTAGTCACTAGGATCACCACCAATCTTGTAGACGACGTATGCCGATGAGTTCGGCAGTTCCGGTGCTACCCATGCGAACGGCTGGGGCTGGAGCGGCATCTCTCCTTTGAAAGTCCCCAGAGCCGGTCCCGACGGGGAGTACCGGTGACTCATGATTTCCTGGACGACGCGCGGGCGACACGCTCCAAGGTGTTCACCAGGCTCTCAGAGTGGCGGTGCAGCGATTGCGCCACCATGTAGTTGATCTCCTGCCGCAGCGACCTGGTGCGTTCTTCTGACGGGGCGGACAGGTCCACTCCATCGAGCGCGCCTTCAGGTGTGAAACCCTTCCACCTGACGCCATGGGAGCGGGTTCGGTGGAAGGAGCCGATGAGTTCGGCTTCGAGGGTTGCCTTGATCTCGTCATGCTTCTTCTTGAGCTCATCAGGCAGATCCGCGTACGTGACCGGGGTGTCTTCCGCCATCTCGGATGTAGATGGCGATGTTGTGGATGTCGAAGGCGGTCCCACCGGGCGTGCCGAGAATGTGTTGACGTCAGAAACCCCCTGGCGGGAAGAGACGGGCAACACGGTAGAGCCGGGAACAACTAGGGCTGCGGCTGGCCCCAGTCCCTCAGAGCGACGGCCCGCAAAGCCTCCTGGTCGCACGCACCGATGTTTATCACAAGGGCGTGCCACCTGACCTATACACTGGTCGGGAAGGTGTGGATGATGCCTCGCTTAGTTTCCTGCGGGGCACACACGTAAACGTTAAATACGAGCCTCGATCGGCTCTCGGGTTATCCTGTGAATCGGCTCAAAGAGCCGATCCACCCATGATTCGAGACGAGGTGTCCGAATATATGGTGGTCCTGCTTGATCAAGGTAAAGCTAATGAGATCTATGACGATGTGGGGTTTTCACCGCATAATCGGATCGTCCTACTCCGGAGTTGGGCCTCGCGGCCACGCACGGTGATCGTAAGCCGATCCTAAACAAGGCCTAAAAACCAACACGAGGTTGATCCTCGGAACATCCTGCTTAGGGCCAACGAACGACACCCTACGTGCCGCTGGATCCTCCCCCTTTGTAAGGCCTAACTATTGCGAGATATTAAACTAATCCTTGTAGAACAAGGAGCAATACGTAACGGATCAGATCTACTAAACTATGATCAAGCGGGGTGCCGCCCCTACACCTAAGATAGGTGTAAGGGCGGCTAGACATGCAAGGGTTGCACTACGAAAGCATGTAGCAAGAAGAATAATGCTAACCCTAACATGTCTAAGATAACTACGTTGCTCGCCATCAAAAAGGCTTCAGTACGAGCAACGCATGAACAACGTGGGCAGGCTTGTGCTGCCTAGATCGCAAGATGCGATCTAGGCAGCATGATGCTTACGGTAGAAACCCTCGAGACGAAGGGGTTGGCGATGCGCCGAGATTTGTTTGTGGTTGAACGTTGGTTGTTTATTCCATAAACCCTAGGTACATATTTATAGTCCAGCGGACTTTCTAATGTGGGCGTGCACCAAACCGTGCACGAGTAAGATTCTAACTTCTAAACTAAAATGCGATCTAATATGTTACAGATACATGGGCAAACAAGCCCAACTTGGTATAAAAGGCCGATTCACGTATTACTTCTATATATATATATTCTTCACGTCCATCTTGATCGCGGCCCACCTCTGACTCGGTCAAATTCTGGTGATAACACATGCCCCCCTGGTTTTGGAAATGACATTTCCAAAATCATTACGCTTTCTTTCGTCGGGTCATGTCGTGGCAGAACTGTTGCAATATCCGTCATCATGATGCCCTGCCTTCTCAACTTCTCCGCGTGACCTGGCAGTTTTTTTTTTAGGCACCACTTCCTCGGAAACTGCTGTGGCATTGAACTTCCACTATATCCCCTTTTATTTAACCGCTCCGCACAGTTATATTCCTGCATCTTCTTCGCATTAGTACTCCAAAAGCCCTCCTGTGCCACCATGTCCTCTTCCTCCTCTGCTTCATCGGATCTTTCCGCCCAGTCCTCTTCGTCTCGCGAGCCGACGCCGGAGCCGAGCCCGGCGGAGGTCCACGCAGCGAACACCCGTCGCGCCATTGCGGCCGGGGAGGAGTCTAGCCATGACTTCTCCCTTTGGTCAGAGGACGACAAGTCCTTGACCGACGGGGAAAGCGACCTCCGCTTCCTCGTCGATGGGACAGCGGAGGAGGAGAGCGACGACGATCGCTTCTCCTGCGACTTCTCCTCTCCCGAGGAGGAGGAGGAGGAAGAAGAGGAGGAGGAGGAGGACGACACCTCCTCCGACGAGCCCCGGCCAAGCGGTTCTGCCCCGGCCGGGAAACCTCGGCGACTTCGACGGTGATGATGACGACGGCCGACGAAGAAGACGAGGACAACGAAGGCCCGGTCGGCGGCCATTGGAGCGACGACGAGCCTGCCGGGGAGTAGCGCCGACGGCGGTGACGACGGCGACGGCGAGGGTAGCGACGGCCCATAGATAGGACATCTAGCATAGGACCGGTAGCGGTAGGTGGGGCCATGTATCCCCTAGTGCTTCCTTTTGGGAGAAATCAGCTCCTTATGTAAGAAATCAATCAATGAAGAACTTTCCCCAATTCGATTTTGCCGATTTCTTTCAGGACAATTTAGCCGATTGTCCTTTGTACTGATCCTGCCGATTCGTCCCCTTTGCCAATGCGTAACGAGCCGATAGCAACGCATCGGTCCTTCGACATTTACCCTTCCATTCTTCAACTGATGGTTCTCTTTCCGGTAGATACTGTGGGACCTCCAAGAGAGCCCTTAAATTTCTTCCACCGGTCTCAGCGATCCCTCTCGGCAAGCGCTTATTATTCGCGAAGAAGGTTGCAACGAAGATCAGCCGATGATACTTCAATCGGTTCCTCAATAGAGCATCTACCGGGCCTGTTGCCCCCGAGTCTCAGCCAAGGCAAAACGGAGACGAGGATACGCAAATTAGGCTGTATGGACCTGGTCTTGATCATGTCCGAGGGAGTTTCTTATGCGAGCCAGCCGATTTGAACATGAATCGGCTTCTCAAAGCGAAAGCCTTCAAGGTGAGCTGCCCCCGAGCTTCTTCGGTTCTTGCCGGCCGGATCGGCTCCCTTCCTTCGGTGGATCCGATGCAATCCATCCTTGACCTGATCTCGCACGTCCGGGCTGCTCTTGGTCTTGTCCTTGAAGAGAGGATCCGAGCTCTTAAGCTACTCCATTAAGGAGTTCTTTCATTAAAACCCTCTTCGTGCTCCATTGACCCTCTGATCGTATCAGTTATTCCTCTTGAGTCGATGGCCATGCATCGGCTTTTATATCCTTAAGTCGATGTCTGCTGCATCGGCTGTGCTCGAAAATTTTCGAATTTTCAGAATTTTTTACGGCCGACTTATGCATCGGCCCCCATACTCCAATACCCATCACCAAAAGATGAGACGCTTCCATTACATATCCTCGTGTTCTATCTACACGGGTGCCCCCAGAGCCGATTCTGTCAAGAGAATTGATGGTATCGGCTCTGTTGGATAACATGTTGAACCCGAGCGGAATGGTGGGTGAGGATAATTTTGGCCGATTGCTGGAATCGGCCTCCACGTTGCTTGCTCGGTGAAGGTTTTGTAAGTTCCCTTCATAAATTTTTGGGGCCGATCACAAGGACCAGCCTCGCCATGTTTGCTCCTTGACGTGCTCTTGCTACTCGTTCAGGCCGGTAGACAAAACCAGCCCAATCTCGACTTTATCATGTTGGTGCGCTTGCTGTCGTCCACCTTGGATGTATCGTGTAACCGTGGAGCACCGAGCTTCGTCGGAAGAACGAGCACCATGTTTGTGCCAGCCGATGTTTCATCATCGGCTTTCCTTTGCTTGGGGCGCCACTCCATTTTTCGTGGATGACCCTCTTCATCCAGGGTCCGCTGAACCTTCGCAGCCAGATCAGGCCTTGCCTTCCTCAATGTATGCAAGTATAACCTCTCGGCTTCTTCCAGGCCGCGCAATCGTTGAACCCTGCGTTTACGGGAGCGGCTGAGTCCGTCGGGGAACCACCTTGGCCGGTGGTACTGTCTTCTTCTTCTCCCTCGTCTTCTGAATCTTCGAGATCTTCCAACCGAGGGGACTCAGCTCGTTTGCTGCGTGGCGGGAGAGGTCCCAAGCGCTCGAACACGGACACGTTGGCTGCCTCCTTCTTTTTCGGTTGCATTCGGGCAATTGCCGATTGTTGGCAATCGGCTCATTCTGAATCCCAGCGAGTGCTGAAGAAAGGACAATCCCAGTGCCTGTCCTCGTCGTCCCGCTCCCTTGCCTTTCCCTTGGCGCAACGCTCGTGCTCCTCCTCATCGCGATTATGCCGACGATGTCTTCTAGCCAGACGATCTCTTTCATCATCATCGCTGGACCATCGGCGTTGGTCGTACTGACTCACATACTTGTTGAGGAGGTGATCAGAGAGAGGTCGTTGATATCTTATGTTCTTCACTTCTCCCTCTGTTACGTAGCGCTTGCCGTCTTGGCGGAGCCGATCGCGTGGAGCGGCTTCCTCTATTTCTTTGCTATGAGAGCAGCTGCCCTCATCTCCATCCTTGCCAGCGTGGTGTCCAAGATCTACCATGTTGATATTGCACAGGAAACCCGGCTGGCACCCTCCATGGCAAGCATACTCCACCATGTTCACGGCGGGGAAGGGCTGGGTATCGACCTTCATGGCGTATTGGTTGAAAATTAGACGCCCGTTCTCTATCGCCGCTTGGATGTGCTGACGCCACACCCTGCGGTCGTTGGTGGCATGGGAGAGCGAGTTATGCCATTTGCGGTATGGCTTTCCATTCAGCTCTTGCACCGTGGGGAATTTGAGACCTTCGGGTATCTTCAAGCCGCTTTTCCTTGAGTAGGAGGTCGAAGATTTGCTCGGTCTTGGTCACGTCAAAATCAAATCCCACGGGCGGGCCTGGTGGCTTTACCCATTTGCGGGACACGGGGTTCCTCCCGAGTCCACTCAGCCACTGCTACTTCTTGGTCTCCCGCGAGAACTTCGTCTTCCTCGCATCGACCGGGGCTACGCACGCTTGAACTTATCTTGGTACAGGTCCGGGTGGCGTTGTTCATATGCTGAAAGTTTCTGAACCATGTGCGCCAGCGAGGGATAATCTGCTTGGGAGGCCGTGTCCTTGAGCTGTGTTGCAAGGCCTGCTACTGCCAACTCGACTGCTTCCTTTTCAGTTATACGAACCGAATAGCATCGGTTCCTAAGATTCCTGAAGCGCTGGATGTATTCTGTCACAGTTTCTCCGCGCTTCGACGTAGTTGTGCTAGATCGGCAATGCTAGACTCGGAAGCTTCGAATGGTACTGCTCATGGAACTGCTCTTCCAAGCTGCTTCCGAGTTTGGATGGAGTTCGGTGGTAGCGATGTGTACCACCCGAAAGCCGATCTGTGAGGGACTGCGAGAAGAACCTCACGCGCAACTCATCCGACGCTGAGATCGTGCCCAGCTGTGCCAAATATCGGCTCACATGCTCGATGGAGCTGGACCCGTCCGATCCACCGAACTTTGTGAAGTCCGGGAGCCGATATTTAGGTGGCGGCGGGATCGGTTCGTAGCTGTTGGGGTACGGCTTGGTGTAGCCGAACGCCTTCCTTTTCGGCATCATGCCGAGCTGATCTTTCAGAATTGCACAAATCTGATCCGCTGTGATGGCTGAAGGTGTCGAACCCTGAAGATTCGCCGGGGTGGCATACTTAACCAGCCATGCTTGTTTTCTGGTTCTAAGCCAACCGTAGGAGCTGGGCTTTGGAGGTTTGTCGGGGCGGCGTACTTAGCCAGCCACGACGCTTCTCGGGATCGGCTCACGACGTTCCTCCTGCCGTTCCGGAGGCCGCCGTTATTGCAGCCTGGTTCGAGAGTGCCCGGGCGTTGCGGTCCGGCACGTATGCGCACGCGTATCCGTGCGGGACCTCCTTAGGTGGCTCGGTAGGAATTGGTAGTCACTAGGATCACCACCAATCTTGTAGACGACGTATGCCGATGAGTTCGGCGGTTCCGGTGCTACCCATGCGAACGGCTGGGGCTGGAGCGGCATCTCTCCTTTGAAAGTCCCCGAGCCGGTCCCGACAGGGAGTACCGGTGACTCATGATTTCCTGGACGACGCGCAGGGCGACACGCTCCAAGGTGTTCACCAGGCTCTCAGAGTGGCGGTGCAGCGATTGCGCCACCATGTAGTTGATCTCCTGCCGCAGCGACCTGGTGCGTTCTTCGACGGGGCGGACAGGTCCACTCCATCGAGCGCGCCTTCGGGTGTGAAACCCTTCCACCTGACGCCATGGGAGCGGGTTCGGTGGAAGGAGCCGATGAGTTCGGCTTCGAGGGTTGCCTTGATCTCGTCATGCTTCTTCTTGAGCTCATCAGGCAGATCCGCGTACGTGACCGGGGTGCTTTCCGCCATCTCGGATGTAGATGGCGATGTTGTGGATGTCGAAGGCGGTCCCACCGGGCGTGCCAGAATGTGTTGACGTCAGAAACCCCCTGGCGGGAAGAGACGGGCAACACGGTAGAGCCGGGAACAACTAGGGCTGCGGCTGGCCCCAGTCCCTCAGAGCGACGGCCCGCAAAGCCTCCTGGTCGCACGCACCGATGTTTATCACAAGGGCGTGCCACCTGACCTATACCTGGTCAGGAAGGTGTGGGTGATGCCTCGCTTAGTTTCCTGCGGGGCACACACGTAAACGTTAAATACGAGCCTCGATCGGCTCTCAGGTTATCCTGTGAATCGGCTCAAAGAGCCGATCCACCCATGATTCCGACGAGGTGTCCGAATATATGGTGGTCCTGCTTGATCAAGGTAAAGCTAATGAGATCTACGACGATGTGGGGTTTTCACCGCATAATCGGATCGTCCTACTCCAGGTTGGGCCTCGCGGCCACGCACGGTGATCGTAAGCCGATCCTAAACAAGGCCTAAAAACCAACACGAGGTTGATCCTCGGAACATCCTGCTTAGGGCCAACGAACGACACCCTACGTGCCGCTGGATCCTCCCCCTTTGTAAGGCCTAACTATTGCAGATATTAAACTAATCCTTGTAGAACAAGGAGCAATCGTAACGGATCAGATCTACTAAACTATGATCAAGCGGGGTGCCGCCCCTACACCTAAGATAGGTGTAAGGGCGGCTAGACATGCAAGGGTTGCACTACGAAAGCATGTAGCAAGAAGAATAATGCTAACCCTAACATGTCTAAGATAACTACGTTGCTCGCCATCAAAAAGGCTTCGATACGAGCAACGCATGAACAACGTGGGCAGGCTTGTGCTGCCTAGATCGCAAGATGCGATCTAGGCAGCATGATGCTTACCGGTAGAAACCCTCGAGACGAAGGGGTTGGCGATGCGCCGAGATTTGTTTGTGGTTGAACGTTGGTTGTTTATTCCATAAACCCTAGGTACATATTTATAGTCCAGCGGACTTTCTAATGTGGGCGTGCACCAAACCGTGCACGAGTAAGATTCTAACTTCTAAACTAAAATGCGATCTAATATGTTACAGATACATGGGCAAACAAGCCAACTTGGTATAAAAGGCCGATTCACGTATTACTTCTATATATATATATTCTTCACGTCCATCTTGATCGCGGCCCACCTCTGACTCGGTCAAATTCTGGTGATAACAGGTACAAGCATGAAGTTTCGCGAGTACTACAAAGAGGACAGCAAGAAGAGAAGGGAGAGGAGGAGCGATAAAGCCGAGGTGGAAGAGCTGAGGCAGAAGGTCTCCATGCTGGAGGCAAAACAGGCAACCTCGATGGATAAAGAAGAGGTGGACAAGCTGTTCGAGAAGAAGCTCCGTGATTTCCTACCCCCTCAGCTCATCGAGGGGATAGATGCGTGGAATGCGGCCGGTCAGGTGGGGCCGATACAAGTGCCTAGCGCCGGGGGCAGCAACTCGACCTTCAACGTGTTGCCATCTCCGGATGTGGTTACCCCGCCGCCCACCATCGCCGCGGGGCAGCCGATGGAGTTGTATGAACCGGTGCCCCCTCCTGCCGAGGCTACCAAGGGGCAACCGGCGGCGGTGGTGCTTCATAATGCGCCCGAGCCGCAGAAGATTGATCGGCCGGCCGCCCATGTCTCGACATTAGCACAGCTCAACGCCATCACCAAGGTAGTTAACTAATTAGTTTTTCCATGCCATCTCCTTCATGCGTTTTGATAGCCGGCGATCTAATTAATGATTCCCAGCATTCTCAGGACACTCCTTGCGTGCTCCTTCACTGCGCGCCCGGCGGCGAGTTGAAGGATGTTGCCACGGGCATGATCATACAACCGAAGAGCACCATGTTGCACACCGTGGCTATGGACGCTAATGTCCTGAAGGTCACTTTGGGTCGGGTGATGCCGGGGTGCGAAGACATGGACCCCCCAATACAACCCGAGGGAGCCGACGAGCGCCTGACACTTGAGAACTGCCATGGCTATACCATGGTATGGCCAAAGACCCACATCCGTCTTGGGGGTCGCTCCACCGGCGCCTCCTCGATCGTCCGGCAGCCGATCGTCCGGCCGCCTCCTCGGAGGGCAGATCCTCCCATCATCGCCGCCACAACAAGCCGCCAGAAGAAACTGCTGGGAGCGTCTACACCTCAACCGCCACCGGCGGAGCCTAAAGGCAAGGCCGCTGCACCGCTATCACCCATCCCACCACCCTAGGAAGATGACATCGATGATGATGGGCCGGTCGATGTCGATGCCTACCTCAACACCAGCGCCGACATAGACGATTTGTACATGGCGGGCGCGGATGAAGAACCATTCCGCGCTCGCGACGAACAAGCTGGCCCGCCCAAGGCAACCAAACAGCGCCTGGTGTTCCGCGGCTTCTCTGAAGAGACGCCTCCGGCCGCCGATACACAAGAGCCATCTGCCGCAAACATCTTCAGCCCTAATACGCTAATCAAGAAGGTCAACGAGCAGTTTGAAGGGTCAGGGGCCGTTGCTCCGAAGAAGCCCCGTAAAAGACCTAGTAAGAACAACAAAGACAAGTCTGCGAGCCAGCCACCTCCGAAGATCCATCATCGGGACTCCATTGTACCTCCCAGCAAGGATGGCTTGACCAGAATGCATGAAGCTGGCAAACCAATAATGGGTCCGGAGCTGCGCCACCTCGCTTCCGGACCTATGCTGCATCTGCAGGACAGTGTCCTTCACCTAGAGAGTGTCCTTCTTAAGGACAAAGATCCAAATTACCCGGTCTTCACGGTCAGGGTGCCAAGAGATGTGGGCTTCGTCACTGATGCCCCCGCGGATATATTCTTTATAGCGTACGAGGACGTCTTCAAGCTATTCCACTCGAGAAGGCTGGACTATAACTTGGTCCGCCTATTCGCGCTCAATCTGGCGATGAAGATCAAGAGAGAGAGTACGCCAGACGTCGCGATAGCAGATCCCTACTACATGCGTGAAAGCCAGTTGGCCTTATCAGCGGTGCGGGTCCGGGCTTCGTTGTACCTACGGAAGTGCTTCTTGGACAACAAGAGGAAGGACAACATCCTTTTGGCTTACTTTCCCGAGTAAGTACACATCCGCTAGCCCTGTAATAAATTTCTTTTCCATTGCTCATTTCCAACATCGATCTTGTTCCAAATTTGTGTTGCGCAGAGACACATACTGCGTACTCATCTCCATCGCCCCGAAGTATTCTCTTGCCACCTATTTCGACTCAGGAAGTGCGAAAAAGAAGAACTACGCCAGAATAAGGGGTGTGCTAGATGATGCTCTCGAGGGCTACTTCAAAAAGGGAGGCGCCTTCAAAGAAAAGGCGGAATGTTTCAGGGATGATGGTAAACACAAGTTCAAGCACGTGTTCGAGTTCCCCTGTGTCAAGCAGCCGGAAAACAGCACTCTAGAGGCCTTCTATGTCATGCATCACCTAAAAGGGTTTGTCCGGGATAGCCAGAACTTGTTGCTGCCATTTGCTCTCCGAGGATGGCCGAAAAGTTGGCGCGGATCAACGATGATGACCTCAGAGAAGACTTTCATGCTACCCAGGTCAAGTTATCACATATCATCCTTGAAGACGTCATCACAGGGGGAGAGCTCTTACACCAGGGTAGAGCGTTATGCAAGAGGGACATCGAACAACGCCTCAAAGCGCAGGGTGACAGGAGGACGTGGAATACGAAAGATCTGTACAAGCTGTTCCCGGAGCCGTGCGAGCCTTGACTTAGTGTGTGTGGATCATAAACTCTAAGTACTAGCTATCTTCATCGGTTAGTTTGTATATATTGATGGACGTCGTCTTTTGTGTGGGTCGTAATTTAACTCTGAGTACTATGTTCATCGGTTTAGGTGTATCAATGGACGTCGTCTTGTGTGTGCGCCTCGCAAACTTAGTGTTGACGTGTTCAACTTTACTATATTCTTTGCTCTAATATTTATCAACATATATATATGCATGATGTACTAACATGATATACTAATATGCCTTGTCAATAGAGATGCCGACGTACGTTGTGTACAAGGGTCGGGTTCCAGGTGTCTACGAGGAGTGGCAGGACTGTCTCGAACAGGTGCACAAGTTCAGCGGGAACAGCTACAAGGGATACGCGACTAGAGAGGAGGCGGTAGCACAGTGGAGGGCACACGCGGGGAAGAAGAAGAACCGGCTGAAGTTCTTGGTCCCCCTCTTACTCACCGCCACCGCGGTTGTACTCTACTTTACTTTAGTCTAGGTGGCCGGTGACGATGCATGTGTATGCGACGATGAACACATTTGTACTTGTGTAATAATTTGGATCTAAATGATGTAATGATGAAGATTTGTGTGTATCATGTCATTTGTGTGTCATTTGTGAGTATTTCTGTTATTTCTGGAATATGCTATGTATTTCCTGTATATACCTGTATATTTCCTGTCAAATACCAGTATATACTGCAGAAATGGAAAAAATTCGAAAATCCAAAAATTAACATTTTGTGGCGCATGCAATGGTTGTGCGCCATAAAAACTAATAAACATTCTGTGGCGCGCGGAAGCAGATGCACCACAAAATCTGGCGCCAAATTCTGTGGCGCATGTGCGCTGCTGCGCCACAGAATTGTCTAAGATTCTGTGGTGCACTGGTGCACATGCGCCACAGAATTCCAAACTTCTGTGGCGCACTCAGCACTGCGCCACAGAATTCTAATACTAGTCGTGTGGCAACTGTGACGACGGCCTCGTGCGCCACAGAAAGTGCAAATGGTGCGCCACAGTTAGCCCTTTTTCCACTAGATATGCAACAAGGAGTGGCAGCCGTTCATGAAGTTCGGCGACAACCTCTTGCTGCTCCACAGCGCCACATCCAGGCAGGCGATCCGGCCATGCTTGAGATGGATCAGCAGGGGCGTCCAGTGCAGCCCAACTGAGATCGACATCCACATGGACTCCAACTGGATTACGAGGAACTGGTGTCCAAACAACGATTATGGTCCTTTCCCGGATTTGGGATCAACTTCATCTCACCTCACAAGACTACTCCTTCACGGTGTGAAATTGGACGGAAGCTTTGCAGAGCAGCTCCGTTCCGGCCTTCCGGGTATCCCGTGCTTGAGGATTTGAGTCTCGTCAAGTGCTTCTGTTTCTTTTCTGAAATTGTGTCGGGAAGGCTAAAACACCTGACACTTGATGGATGTATTGTGGAAAAGCAGTTTGACGAATTGGTGATTACAACTCCAAAGCTAACTTCTCTCCGTGCTTCATTCAACACCATCTACTATCCAAATGGTATACATGTAATAGGCACACCTTCCTTTGTCAAGGCATCAATATGCGTGACTTCATTATACAGGATCAATACCATATTTTGGGAGAAGTTATGCAATATATTCAACGTAAGGCATTTAGAATTGCTTGGTGCCGAGATGATGGTAAAGTCCCTCTAACATTTTTTGATGTCCGCACATCACTATAGTTTTGATTCCACTTTTTGATAAAAATGAGAAAATATATATTGAAACATGGTATATTTTAAAGGAACCTTAGGAATATTTTTTGTTCGTGATGATTATTAAACAATATATTAATTTTTATGTGTTTTAGGAAAATCTACGCCAACTATCAAATTATCTCCCACAGTTCCATTGTTAATCGATCGATGCAACCTCAAAACAAACAAAGACATACAAACATTGGATCGCTTTCTACGAAGTGTCCCCGGCTTGGAAAAGCTCACTTTGCAGAACTGTGAGGTACTCCTACTATGTTCACCTTTAAAAACAATGTTTTATCACTTAGTTTTCCTCCTATCACACATCTTCTTGAGTCATTTTATACTACATAAAGTTTTCAGATCGCTCAAAGAGGAGGACTGCAAGGGCCAAGTGGCGAAATCTAGCCCTTGAAAGCCAGAATCTTATGTCTTTCAAGTGTGATAATTTGGAGGTGATTGAAATCAAGCATAGCAAAGATGAAAACGTCGATGAATTCTTTGAGCTTCTTATGGGCATTTGGAAGAACGTGGGCAAGCCCAGTATCAAACTTACCAAAGTTTAACGAGCTCACCACATCCATATTAGCAACATATTGTTCGCTTGATGCCTTGTTATAAATTTATGCTCCCACTTTTGCTTCAATGTCCTCCCAACTCCCAACTTTGATGGTGCGTTTGGTTGATGGACTACATGTATGGGACGGGATGGTCCACATTTTGTGGATGGGTGATCCATATTAGAATGAACCCATGTTTTGTTTGGTTCCAAGGATTTGAGAATGGTATAAAATCTGTTTAACTTACAAATTTGCATAGCATTTGATTAAAAGAGTAAATTGCAATTAGTGTTGATCCTAACCGGTCGTTGGGTCAAAGGATCGATGAAGTAGCCCTAGGCGATGGTGCCGTCGGGGATGAGATGGGGAGCCGACCGGGACGGGGAGAGCGAGCGCCGACCGCGAGATCAGGCGGTGGTGAGCAAGTGAGTAACACCGGTGGGGAGATCAAGCTCCGACGATGAGAGATGGATGGGATCATGGAGAGAGGAGTGGTGGAGAAACTCCGCGTCGGATTGAGCCGTGGTGGAGGGCGACGGATTCACGCATTGGAGAAGGTGGGCCAACCGGCGAGCCCTGGCGGCGGTCCAGGCGGGATCCAGGAGGCGACGGTGATCTTCCTCAATGCCACCGGCAGCGACCTTCCAACAACACTATGGAACATGAGATGAAGTGGGGCACCTGAGACTGGGAGGCGGAGAAACAACAAACCCCGGCGGCGGTCCAGAAGGGGAAACGATGAGCCCTGCAGCTGTCTTCCTCAACCTCGACGCGTCAGCGGAGGTCTTCCAGCATAGGATGGAACGTGTTGAGAGAGACTAGGAAAAATATTAGTGACAGATTCACATATTAGAAAAAACAAGGTCCACGCACTCTATAACCAAACAGAGATAAAATAGGGATGGTCCTGTCCCATTCCTCCTTTGATCACCAACCAACCAACCAAACGCACACTTACCCTTTCAACTCCTAGAAAGGGGGAGGACACCGGAGCACATCTCTTCTGCTCCTGTGTACCTTTTCATGTTAATTATCGATTGGGCTTGTTTGGGCGTCGTGCTTAGTGCTGTTCACCTCATTTGAAACAGATTGATGTAATTTGAGTTTGCTTGCTCTCTGCCCGCTGCGTTACGTTGTCCGACGGCATGATCAGCAATGTGGAGGCAATTGCTATGCCGCCACTTATGATATGGAATGGCTTCACTTGTTGGTATTTTAAACTGCTATTTGTCTACACAAATTTTCTGTTTGTGTGTCGAATGTTCCATCTGTCACATATATGATATCTTCTGGCACCGACAGACCGTTTCAAACGGACAAATACCGGTGAGTCCCAAACCCTACCTCCTCTCCCGCCCCCTCCTGAGAGGTGGCGGAGTATCCTTCCACAAACCCTAGTAGCCGCCCCTCAAGCCGCCGCCCCTCAGGCTGTCACTGCTACCGACTCCGGTGGCGGTGGTGGTGCCCCTTCCATCGAACAACGATGGGGAGGAGAGGGTTTCCGCGGCGGCGCATCATGGGAGGTGATGAGGCGCCGGTGGAGGACGCCGGGCGGCACGACTGCTTGGCCGGTGCCTGATGCACTTCGCCGGTAGCCATGGAGTGGGTGGAGCGGTGGCGGCCTTCGCCCCCGGCTGCGGTTCGGCGGGCGTACGCATGATCCGCGCTGCCGTCTTCTTCCCTGGTGATCCGGCACGAGTGACTAGCGGCGTGGGGGCTGCTGGTATTGCTTTGTTTTGGTGACGGTCCTCGGGTTTCTCGCAAGCGAAGATGAAGACCTTCCGGCGGTCAGTTTGCCTTGATCTGGCTGGAGAGATGAGTTTCGGAAAGCTCCGCAGGCGAATGAAACGGTGCATCTTTTGCCTGGAGTTTGCTGGATTGGGTGGTATTTGGTCGCGTGCACCCATATTTTTATTCCGACCGTTTGATTTCGGAGAGAGCGGCGTGAAGCTCTATTCTATGTTGACATCAAGTGACTTTTTGGTCCACGGTGAAGTCAGAAGAAGGAATATCATGAAGGCCTGATTGGTGGACTTGCTAAAGGAGGTTCAAATCTCCGCGATGTTGAGGAACTTGCTTGATGTTTCGGGCTCCGCAGCAGTGGTATGCAAGTGGGGGAGGAAGCACAGGTGAAGTTCAGAGTCCTACCTTTCAGGGTGAAAACCCAAGATCTAACCTTAACTGGTTGTGCCTGCAATTAATGACCTTGTTGGAGGAATTGTTTTGAGAGCGGGGACTATCTTTAGGGTGAAAACCTAAGACCTTTTGTCGGGTGATGACGTGCACTGTTACCTGCTTGGAGGCGTTACTTTTAGAGGGTCTGTATTTCAGGTGTTGTCACCGTGGTGGTTGTGTTGCTGTTCTAGGTCTGAAATGTTGTAGCGGGACTTTTTATTTCTTAGGTTTTTTTTTGTTGTGTTCATCCATACTGCTAATAGAGTGTTGCATTGTTGCAGAGCCTTGATGTAATTAATATATTTTGATATTAATATATTTTATTTATCAAAAAAAAATATGTCACATATATCTGGGTTCGCAGGATCAACATAGACAGGAGCGACTCTATGCACGTCCATCTTCCACGGCTGCAATTTCGGCGTTGGGAGATCGCGCAGAATCATTTTACTACTAGCCAATAGCAGGCCGTGATAGATGCAAGCTAATCCGTGTCACCACCGATGTGACCGATCCAAGCCGTACATCGATTTAATCAGATCTGCACTGCCGGTGCCTAATCAATCTATGTCGGTAACGTCGGTTCATGTTCCTGCTATGACCGCCTATAAATACCCCGCTCTCTTGTTACTTCTAGCGCAGAAACAGAAGAGCAGGTCAGAAGAGGGTTCTTTCGACCATCCTGATTACCTCAGTATTCCCGAAGCCCAAAGGTGTTCAAGACAGCAACTGTGAGAGGTAAAAGACTTCAAGTGCTCAAATTACTATCATAGTTTAACCTTCTTAGTTCCTCCTACGGTTTTTTTTTTTTTTTTTTTGGTTTGGTTTGTTTGGGGTTCGTCCACTCATCAACATGTATACACAGTTCAGCCCATGCATGCAATACCTTGTTGCTTACTTCATACTCTTGAAATAGTTGATATTCCGTTCTCCTTCAGTAAACACTTGAAATAGTTGATTTTTATTATGTGATTTATGTATGAACCGCTTATTTCCAGAAACTACATTCCTTCACGTGTAAATATTCTACTCCCTCCGATCTATAAAAAAGTGTCGGGGCTTTAGTACAAAATTAGACTAAATTTAACTTAAGCATCGACAATAATTATTATAGATAGGAGGGAGTAAGATATATTAGTAGCCATAGTCTCAAAAAATTTGCTTCTATGCACATTCAATAAACATGGTATTGTAGGGTACATTTTTTTAATGTCATACAATGATTTGAACGACTATTTATAGTCTTATTTGTTTGGTCAAAAATCAGTTTGTTATGATTTGCATTTTTTTTGCAAGATGGCTCGAACCAAGTGTACCGCCGGCAAATCGACTGGAGGAAAGGCTCCTACAAAGTACCTCAGGGCTTTCTACGTAATATATCACGGTTCTTTGTCTTTACTATTTGCATTACCATATAATAAATTTAGATATTGTTACTTTGACAATAACTTAACTATTGGTTTTACCACCATAGGCCTCCGCTCGTAAAACAGCTCCCACAGTTGGAGGAGTGAAGAAGCCTCACCGATATCGCCCTGGAACCGTTGCTCTTCGGTATGTGCAACACATATATTCAGGATATGCGTCTATTATTATTGCACCTTTGTTATGAGGTTCTTATCTTTCATACGCTCTCGCTTTCAGTGAAATTCGTAAGTACCAGAAGGGCACTGAACTGCTCATAAGGAAGCTACCTTTTCAGAGGCTCGTTAGGGAGATTGCTCAAGTTTTCAAGGTACGGCACCACTCGACCATCGCTTGAGACACATCCAAATCTAATTTAATCCCGTGAGGAAATGTCCATGCATCTTAGTAGATTAGCATGTATGATAACAAGCTCTAGTGAAGAAATTCTATTAAAATGATAAGCTACCTAATTATAATTACTACGTTTTCTTTGGCTTTTGTTCTACTTCTACAGATCGATCTGCGTTTTCAGAGCCACGCGGTGCTTGCTTTACAGGAGGCTGCGGAAGCATACCTTGTCGGGCTATTTGAGGACACCAATCTGTGTGCCATCCATGCAAAACGTGTGACAATAATGTCGAAAGACGTTCATCTGGCTAGGAGGATCAGGGGTGAGAGGCTCTAATTAGTCTACAGAGATGGCTCGACATCAACATGCATGCTGCTTTATATATGAATCATGCAAGGATTCAAGGCGGATGGAGGACAAAGGACTTTAACTAATATTAGTTTGGTTATTATAGTCGTGCCAACACTTCTTAGATCATAAATGTTTTCTGTTTGAACTATATATAGACTATACATTTTGAGATGCGTATTTATCTCTACGATGCACGTATTTTTTTCTTACAGTAGTACATCACTATGATTGAGCCATATATGGTTTAGTGACATCTTGGGAGGAGATCAAACCTTTCTATGCATGCATGGGTCGAAACACATGCATGCTTAAGTTGTTTTGATTTCACTTCCACATGTCAGCTTCATCTTGTTTGGTTGGGTAAAAAATGTTACATATCAACACACATCAGTCGTGCATACATACATGTTCACGAGTTGCTAGGCTTTATATATATGCAGGTTTAGTTCCTGCGAATTCGATTTCAATTATATATGCGCCGGTGTAACTAGTTGAAGAATTGAAATGTAGGGCCTTTCTCGTTTCATAAACTTAGGTCCTCTTTGAATGCTCTACGGTTTTCTTATAAAAAAAAAGTATCGTGTCTCAAAACGTTCAGAATTGGAAATCGTCCATGTTCCACGGATGGACATGCAACACGCTGCTCGAAGGATCACGCTGCCGGAATTTTCTATGAGGGAGGTACTTGTGCCGGTCATGGTCGCATCATCCATCACCGCAGCAGAGGTCGCACTTGTGCCTTGTAGTGCATATATGTGGCGTGGGTGCACTCGGTTTCGCTCAAGTTGTCACGTTGGCATGGCCATGGCCGGAACTACGACCAAACACGATGCTCTTGCCTCTTGGCCTTGATTCGAGGGAGCACATCACGTATACATCGGCATGGACTCTTTGCACACCACGCTACGACAGAGCACAACACTGCACTGCCCGACCGCTCATTGTGCAGAGGGGGCACGACTTTTGGATGGGCAAATAAACGATACTAAAACGCTGGTTTGTAGGATATCAATTCGTGACAGGCGTCTTCATAGACCACCGTGACCCTAACATTTTGCTTCGAGAGCTCACGGTGACCAACAATTTTACTTACTTCATATACACAAATCACTAATACAATCACTGTCGTGTGAGCTTCATATAAAACAGACATGTACTATCGACCAAACAAATTGAACATATTAGACTGTCTTGTACTCTTCTCTAACAACTGCAGCACATAAGCAATCAGCATATCTTATTTTCAGGAAACAGATTAACACACTGCATATTACTGTATGTGCAACTGTATATACCATAAGCTTTCATCACTACTTGCAATTCAGTACAACAAGATGAAACTGATGCATAATTACAGAAGGAGCGGATTATTCAAGCTGTCTCATCTAAAACTACAACCTATACTCACCAAGCATATCCTTTTTTCCAGGGAGAAACTCAATACAATACATACTGTGCGCAATACTATACATACCCTCATCAGGGCTTGCGAACTGATCCTTCTATGCGGCAAAACAGTCGTAGCAAGAATGACAGTGCAAAACCCACTCCAAACCCCAAACCGACAAAGGAAAACAGAAGGATGACCCCAAGTTTGTCTTCCCAAAAACTGTTGGATTCTGGAGGAGACACTGTATTCGGGGCAAGCGAGGCTGGGGTGTCACATTGTTTGGAGAGTGGAAGTCCACAGAGGCCAATATTACCTTCAAACGAACTGTTCGAAAATGTTAGGAACTGGTTGCCTTGTGGAATGCTGCCAGACAAGTTGTTGTATGAAAGGTTTAACCACTCAAGAGAGGTAAGAGAGGTTAAGTCTTGTGGGATTTCCCCTGAAAGTTGGTTCCAAGATAGATCCATTGACTCCAGACGAGACAAGTTGCTAAACTGAGATGGAATTTGTCCAACAAGATTATTGCATGACATGTTAAGTCCATGCAGTGAAACAAGCTTCCCAATTGACTCCGGCACATGACCGTTAAAAGAGTTATTTGAGAAATCGATTGCACTGAAAGCAGTTAATATCTTGCTGAAAATAAGCTCAAACCCTTTGAATGTGACGGTGACAGTATCTCGATAAAACCCATTTGGCGTGTTTGTCCGATGCCCTAAAACTTTGCCCTGATCATTGACATTTGCCATCATAGCTTTCAATTTACTGAACCATCCATCTGGCAAGTTTCCAGAGAAGTTGTTGGATGCCAGATCAAGTATTTGCAAACTTATGAAGTGGCTGATATTAGAATGACCACCTTCCACATCCCATATGGTGCCATTGAATTGGTTGGATCTCATGACAAGAACTCGAAGCTTTGGAAGAATACCCAACCAAGATGGAAAAGAACCGACAATATGATTGTTCCCAACATCAAGAAGCTCCAAGTCTTGGCAATTCGATAGTGATCTTGGTATTGTGCCTTCTATTTGGTTTCCATTCAAATCTATTGTTCGCAACCTACATCCTTCTTTAATATCTTCAGGCATCATTCCTTGGAATTGATTTTCTCTCAGTTTCAATATGTTCAAATTTCCACTTCCTATTAGACATGATGGGACTGAACCGCTAAAATTGTTGTAAGATAAGTCCATGAAAATTAGTTTGTTGGCACTACAAATGGATGACTGTACATGACCATTTAGTTTGTTCTTGGACAAGTCAAGATAGCTTACTTTTCTGAGGTATTCACCAAAGTTAGATAGAATGGAATCAAAGTAATTATTTGAGTAATCCAAGGCAATCCCAAGCTCACTCATTAACGTGTCCCCACTTCTTAAGTCCACGAATGGTATTGGCACATTCCCTTCAAGTCTATTAAAACTGAGATCAAGAGATAGCACATTCGCCATTGGAATAAGAGATGGAAACTTGTCCAGGCTGGTAAACATGTTGCGAGAAAGATTCAAAACAACAAGGCTGCCCTTCCAGTTCTCCCATACCCAAGCTGGTATAACCCCATCAATATGGTTACTGGAGAGGTCTAGTGTCTCAATCTCATCTAGAAATGCCAACACGGCAGGAAGTCTTGTAAGGTTGCAGGATGCTAGGCTCAGTGTCCTTATGTTACGCAGTGAAGAAAACAAAGATTCTTCTTTTCCATCTATCACTGACAGCATATTGTTAGATAGACTCAGGAGCCGGAGATTCTTCAGCCTCCAGAAGGAGCTAAGTTTCACTATGCCTGTCAATTTATTTGATTCCAGGGAAAGCATTTCAAGACTTGTAAGATGAATGTACGATCTAGGTATTGATCCCATAATCTGGTTATATCCTAAATCAATAATAGATAGGGATGAAGACAAAGGGTCATGAATGTCCTCTAGCTGACCAGACAGTTGATTCGATGAGAGAGATAATTCTTGCAACGCAGGAAGGGTGAACAAGTACCCTGGAATTTTTCCTGCATGCAAAGGGAGAATAGTAGTTAATAAAATGCTTTGATTCTTTGTAATGTGTTTTTTGTTACATAAAATAGGCATCAATCAAATAAGCATTTACAAACAATGCATCACCCTTAATTGTGAAATGTCCTTGTCTGTCAACATTCAGAAAAAAAAAAGCCTAGACTGATGGGGGAGGAATCCCATGGCATTTTAATTAAGGTAGAGGTGAGGCTCGAACCATGGCTGGCTAGATCACCATCCCATGTGCTAGAAACATGAAAGGATATCACCCTACATTTAATAGGAAAATAAGCATATAACTAGAAAAAAATTATAACTGCAGAATAATTTATCCGACAATAAATAGATACTGGAAATTTCCTTGAGTATTTTTGCAGGCTAGTGTAAAACAATACTCTCCAAATATACTTGAGACACAGTCAGGGCAGGATCTTATAACATCTTAAACGGAATTACTCACCTTTTATTACCTACAACATCCGAGTAGAATTTTCATTTTATGACCTTTTTAAAGAGTACATGGATGATCTATACCAAATCATGCCACATACGAACACTGGTTAAATAAGGCATGTTGTGCCATTCTAACAACCGAATATAAACGAGTGGGAATGAACATCCTTAACATCTTCACTCCCACAACTAGGCCACCGATGCATCCTTAACATCCTTTTAATAACATCATTAATAAAATATGCACACTAAGTATAATCTAATTTCATTGAGTAGAACCTAGACCCTCTCATTTCTTATTTCATAACTGACATGCAGTTATGCATAACAATATTTATATTTGGCAAGTGAAAGTACTAACATTATTTTTTTCATGAAAAATAGTTTTGTAATGTAACACTATTGTATTTTCTTGTTGACATGTTCATTCAAAACTAATGGTCAATGTTCCATGTTGGGTACCTTGCCTAAGTCTAAAAACATTATCTATTGGGAGTGCTATTATCTTATTAGAAGCAAACAATGCACACTCAATCATATGGCTATCAGCAAACAATGCATATTATTTAATCAATTATCTTATTAGAATGACTACCAAATTGCGCACTCAATCATATGGGTTAGTTATATGACATAACTATAGTTAAAATCTCAAATTACAATCAGCAATAGTTGAGGAGAATGAGTTGGGTTAGCACATGCCAAAGTTATAAGTCGCTTAAAATGAGGTTAAAATGTACTAATTCTAGTTTCCAAACAATCTGTCATTTTGGACATTTACAGTATCTCCAAAATGTAACTTAATTTTTTGGTCTCTAAATGTCTATTGTGGTATAATTAATATAAAACCCAAAAATTTATGATTTTTACCAGAGTAAACTTTCCAAAAACCAATATGCACATATTATTTTAAAGTGTCCAGTGTAAGATATTTGAAAAGATATACTTAGTCAAAGTATTGAAAGGTTTCACTTGACCAATGTTACAAGCAAGTATTATTTAATTAACTAGCATAGTGGCCCTCGCAAATGCGAGGGCATCATCTTTAATTTTTGTAAAACTACTACTCCATCCTATCCATAATACATGTTGTGGTTTTAGTTTACTTTTTGTCAGATTTGAACTAAAATCACCACTTATTATGGATAGGAGTATGTAATATTTATGAATCATCTTATACAAATGGAATTTTCTCTTACCCTCTTTGTGGAAAATAAATATGGTTTAAAAATCGACAGATTATTTTCTTATATAAATATTTATTTGTGAATAAAATATGTAAAAAGGTCTAGAAAAATATGAACACTCATATGTGCTATTACGATAAATATGGATCTAGTGACAACTTTGATGGTCAATAAAAAACACAAAAATTAGTTTAACCATGTGTAATTTGTGGGCGAATAATTACTACCAAATCATGCCAACCATTTCAATATTAATTGTGAAATGATGATATCCAACTATAAATACTAACATGAAATTTACTACCCTCTACTGCTCTAAATCAAACTTCAAATGTTAAGAAATAATCCAAAATTTCAAAAGAGTATTTGTTTTAGCCTGCATTCCAAATGTGTAAATCGTAGGAATATACACCGTTTATAGAAAGAAAAAGATTGGACTCAACTGTGATATTTCTACTAAAATTAATGGATAAGGTAAAGATGTGAGGAATTTGTTGACTTGACTGAAGCTTGATGGAGTATTTTTATAAGGAATTTTTTTAACATGAAATTTACTACCCTCTACTGCTCTAAATCAAACTTCAAATGTTAAGAAATAATCCGAAATTTCAGAAGAGTATTTGTTTTAGCCTGCATTCCAAATGTGTAAATCGTAGGAATATACACCGTTTAGAAAGAAAAAGATTGGACTCAACTGTGATATTTCTACTAAAATTAATGGATAAGGTAAAGATGTGAGGAATTTGTTGACTTGACTGAAGCTTGATGGAGTATTTTTATAAGGAATTTTTTTTTTACAAATTATTTACTCTCTACCTGAATGATTCATCTCTTATAACCTCTTCCCTAAAATACTTTCTAAGTTTACTCTTATCAATGATTGTTTTGTCTGATCAAGATTTTTTGAACTTATATTTTGTTGTCAAATTTAATTTTGTATTTCTTCCTTAAAATATTATAGTTACCGGCTTTTGTTGATTAGAAATTTTAGAAGTGTCTGTTTTCATGCACACTCAGCCATAAATTGTTCATTTTATGCCGATCACTATGTGTGGAAAATCTAAAACAATATAAATTTCATATTTTGGAGGAATTTTTCTTAAAGCATATATTTGCACTTTCTTTATATATTTTTTTACATACTCATATGGTTTAACACAAATCTCGGTGGAATCGAAGAGACTAATCTTCTTACATGACTGTAACTAATGTCTTGCATCGGGTTTTCTTATATGCAAATCAATCATTTGAATCTTAGTAAAATTATTAAATGCTTTGTGTATGATATGCTAAGATTTTCTCTTATTTTTTAACGTTTGTCATTTTAGTCTAATTTTATATGATTCATGAGTGCTATTAGTTAACATATCCCTTCGATCCATCCAGGATCAAATATTTGCAAACACCACCACGTTGTAATTTTGGTTCTAGGCAAGGTACGTGGTTTGTTTTTTAAAAGGTCGCAGCTTAGGTTCATTCATAGATAAGGTTGCATTTTTTTGTTTAAAAAGATATGATTTTTATCTTGCGATTACGTTTTATTCTTTAAACTTTACCGTTGTCCTTGCTTTGCACGTGCCATGAAATTCTGGAGTTCGGTCAGATTTTCTTTTCATGTCCCGTTTAGATTTCTTTTAAGATTTTCTTTGCATGCCCACGTCGTCCCATGAAATACGGGAGTCGGTCAGTTTTTTTTTTCTTTTTTTTATATGTGCAGATCAGATAGGAAAGACAGATGTTATCTCCTTATTTTCTTAAACAATACGTACATGATACAAACTGTATGTCACGTGAAAAGCCAATTCGTGAGAGAGATGGTCTCTATCTCCTTGAATTTTTAAACTGCACCGAACATGAGATCTTTTTAGTTACCTAATATAAAGGTTTCCTTAAACAATACGAACAGGATACCTCTACGATCTGTTTTTCTTTCGCGCTGATCGAATATGGCAGTTTCATTTTATAGTTTATCATGTCAACTTGGATAACCGGACTGCTTTTTTAGTTACGTAACTATTAATAGTTTGTTAAATCCTGGCCACAAATTTTTGATCTAACTATCGAAATTAATTTAAGTGATGTGGATTAATATGGTGTCTCTATTTTAGTTCCGCATATTGCTTTTAGTATATAATAGATTGGAGTAACAATGAAAGAGATTCCTTTGCATATTGGTTTCTTTAGTGCTAGCCATGCAATTTCTTGTGCTTCCCAACTAGTTCTTCGTGAAATTAGGGTTGTACTGTATTGTAATATATGTATAACAAGAAAAAATGGAGGTGTCAAATTCATATGCAGGAGCTTACCAGTGAGGGAATTGTTCTCAAAGGCCAAGAATGAAATTTGAGTCAAGTTACCAATCAATGAGGGAATTGGTCCGTAAAAATTGCAACTGTTGAGCCGCAAGGATGTCAAAGTTTTCAGATTACCAATCCAGGAGGGTATGGGCTCCGAGAAATTATAGTTCTCAATAGTCAGATACGTCAAATTCCTAATATCCCCAATCCAAGAAAAATGTGGCTTCTGCAAGCCTGATCCCTGAAGCTCCAATAAGTCCAAAGATGTAAGCTTAGTTATCAAGGGAAGCTGCTTGGAAATTCCTTCTGTGCTCAGACTCAGATATGTCAAAGACTTAAGGTTGACAATGGATGCTGGAAGTGTTAGATTAGCCAACGACTACACTAGATCCTATACAGGTAGAAGCCATAGCTGTTGTTGTGCATCTGCTAGATCTGAGAGAGAGAGGTGTACCTTCTCCCTTCGAGGCGGAGCTCTCGGGCGCCGACATGGTGGCGGCGGCGGAGAGGGCGAGCGTGAGATGGCGACGGTGGTGGTGCTTCCCGTGAGCACTGCGCTAACCCTAGATCGGTAGGGAGTGTCGGTGGGGTGACTGGCGGCGCGGTGAACCTCGTACCGTGTGCCCCGGCCCCCACCTCTTTATATAGCGCAGGTCACAGGGGCCCACCAACCATATGAGGGTTGGACGCCCCCGATCAGGGCGCGAACGAGGTCAAGGACTTGTTACCGATCCGTTGGAATCGGTGACGTGGAGATCATCCTAACATTCTCCCCCTTGATCTCAACTTTTCTTTTAACTTTATACTTTCACTTTATTCGTTTCATTTTGGATCAGTCCATAGGGCATGTTTCATCGTCACAGCTCTATTGCCGATAGAATCAGACAGCCACAATGCACTTCTCTGTTTTTGAAACAAATTCTTTTACTTTTGGGCCTCTTATGATCCAGGATAGGTAAGACTTTCCCTTAAACCCATGCCGGCTACGTGCTCCTTGAACACGCTGGGTGGTAAGCCTTTCGTTAGCGGATCCGCAAGCATATCTTTTGTCCTTATATGCTCGAGACTTATTGTTTGATCCTGGACCTTGTGTTTCACAACATAATACTTAACCTCAATCGGTTTCGTAGCATTACTCGACTTGTTGTTGTGAGCATAAAATACTGCAGGCTCATTGTCGCGAGTACATCTTTAGTGGTTTGTCAATACAATCTACCACTTTCAAGTCGGGTATGAATTTCTTTAACCATAATGCCTGCCCCGTGGCTTCATAACATGCTATAAATTCTGCATACATCGTGGATGATGCAACTATGGTCTGTTTGGAGCTTCTCCACGAAATAGCTCCCCCTGCGAGGGTGAATACATATCCGGATGTGGATTTTCTATCATCTTTATCCCCCGCAAAATCTGCATCTGAATACCCTCTTATTTCTAGGGAATCAGATCTTCTGTATGTTAGCATGTAACTCTTTGTGCCTTTCACATAACGCAATGCCTTCTTTACCATTTTCCAGTGTTCGAAACCTGGATTTTCTTGATATCTACCGAGTACTCCGGTGATAAATGCTAAGTCAGGGCGAGTGCACACTTGTGCATACTCGTAGGCTTCCAATAGCCGAAGCATATGGAACCGCTTTCATTTGATCGAGCTCGTATTGATTTTGGGGACTTTGATGGTTCCCAAAACTGTCGCCCTTGACTATAGGGGCAGGTGTGGCACTCGCACTTGTGCATATTATACTTACTTAGAATCTTTTCTAAATAAGCCTTTTGCGATAGTCCTAATACTCCATTGTTTCTATCTCGGTGAATTTCTATGCCCAAAACATATGACGCTTCACCAAGATCTTTCATATCAAAATTTGAGGACAAGAACTTCTTTGTCTCTTGCGGTAGACTAACATCACCGCCGGCAAGCGAATGTCATCCACATACAAGATTAGGAAAATATATTTCCCACTTTTAAACTTTGCATAAACGCAATTGTCCTCAATATTTTCTTTAAATCCAAATCTCTTAATTGTTTCATTAAACTTTAGATACCACTGTCCGGAGGCTTGCTTTAATCCATAAATGGATTTCTTTAGGCGGCATCCCATTTCTTCCTTGCCTTCCATGATAAAACCCTTGGGTTGTTTCATGTAGACATTTTCTTCTAAATCCCCGTTTAGAAATGCCGTCTTTACATCCATTTGATGCAACTCTAAATCAAAATGTGCAACTAGTGCCATGATGATCCTGAAGGAATCCTTACATGAGACCGGAGAAAATGTCTCATTGTAATCTATCCCTTCTCTTTGTGTAAATCCTTTTGCCACAAGTCGTGCTTTGTACTTTTCGACATTCCCATTGGAGTCATATTTTATTTTGTAGACCCATTTGCAGCCCACTGTTTTGGCTCCTTTAGGAATATTCTCTAAGTCCCAAACATTGTTGGTACTCATCGATCTCATTTCGTCTTCCATGGCCTCCACCCACTTTGATGAATCTGGGCTTCTCATGGCTTCTTCATATGAAGTGGGATCACCTTCCATATGAACTCTTTTCGTGTTGTAAACTTTGTAATCGATCGAAATGGCTGATTTTCTAGCTCTTGTAGACCTTCTAGGGGCCACATTCTCTTGAGCATTCTGTTCCTCAACTTGTGGCTCAGCTTCTGGAGGTGACTGTTGTTGCTCCCTTTCATGCTCAACAAATGGTTCATTCGGCTCCTGACGGACAGGTTCCGAATTTTCACTCATCGTTGTCATGGGTGGAGTCACAACAGGCGCTTGCACCACAATCGCAGGGATCGTCGGTACAGGTGCACATGGTAGCGCAAAATATGGCTCCTGAGTCATCGGATTAGGTGCATGCACCCTCTTCTCCTCAAGATCAATTTTCCGAGCTACCATGCTCCCCCTCATCATTTCGTCCTCTAAGAAGACAGCATGTCTCGTTTCCACAAACTTTGTGTATTTCTCTGGACAGTAGAAACGATAACCTTTTGACTTTTCAGGATAGCCAATAAAATGGCAGCTGACTGTTTTGGTATCTAACTTTGCGATATTTGGATTGAATACTTTGGCCTCGGCAGGGCTCCCCCACACTTTCAGGTGGTTTAGAGAAGGCACTCTCCCTGTCCATAGCTCATACGGCGTTTTGGGCACCGATTTGCTTGGTACTCTGTTTAGAATGTGAATAGCGGTTTTTAACGCCTCAATCCACAATCCCAATGGTAGGGTGGAATAGCTCATCATACTACGCACCATATCCATAAGGGTACGGTTGCGCCTTTCAGCTACCCCATTCTGCTGAGGTTCGCCCGGCATCGAGTACTGGGCGACTATTCCAGTCTCCCGTAGAAACCTTGCAAAAGGTCCAGGGACTTGGCCATATGGAGTATGTCGACCGTAGTACTCCCCTCCACGATCAGACCTGACTATCTTTATTCTTTTATCATGCTGATTTTCAACTTCAGCTTTGAATATTTTGAATTTATCCAACGCTTCTGTTCTTTCTTTTATTGGATAAATATAACCATATCGGGAGTAATCATCCGTGAATGTTATGAATGAATCATAGCCATCCACACTTTTCACCGGAAATGGTCCACATATATCGGTGTGGATTATTTCTAGTGTTGCTGTGCTTCGATTCGCACCCTTTTTAATTTGCTTTACAAATTTTCCTTTAATGCAATCGATGCACTGTTCTATGTCTGAGAATTCTAATGGAGGAAGAATATCATTTTTAACGAGTCTTTCTATTCTCCCCCCGAAATATGGCCTAGGCGACGGTGCCATAATTTCGATGATTCATCAGTTCTTTTTCTTTTCTTTCCTTCTTTTTCCGACGAGGGTATTTGTTCATTCACTTTACACACAGACAATACTTTTTCACGCAAAGACAATAAATAAAGCTCATCATGGAGTATAGCAACCCCAACATAAGAATTATTACACCATATGGCACATTTGCCATGTCCAAAATAACATTGATAACTGTCTTTATCTAAGCGCGATACACTTATTAAATTTCTATGTATGGAAGGAACAAATAAGACATCTCTAAGCAGAATAGTCAAGCCATCAACTAGCTCCAAGAGGACGTCGCCAACAGCTTCAACTTCGCTTGAATTCCATTCGCGACTTCAACGCATCCTTCGCCTCTTTTCATAGTCCTCGTCGAATGGAATCCCTGTAAAGAATTTGCAACATGAACAGTTGCACCTGAGTCAATCCACCAAGTAGATTTCGAAAACTGTGTATACAGGGATTCATTTACAAAGGAAACTAAGTTGTTACCTTTCTTTGCCATTAATTCTTTCAGCCAATCTGGGCAGTCTTTCTTGTAGTGCCCAGTCTTCTGACAGTGAAGGCACTGATCTTTGTTCACTGGCAGTTGCCTGTGCTGGAACTTCTGATGCTGCATTGAGGCTTTACCATATTGCTTTGAAGGAGAACCATTGTTGCTTGGTGTGAAGGGCCTTTTCTTATTGTCCTTCACATAGTTGATGGTACCTCCATTCTGTGCCTTGAGTCTATCCTCCTCTTGCACACACATGGCAATGGTCTTTTCAATGTCCCATTTCTCAGGACTCATGTTGTAATTGATGACAAAGTTTTCAAACTGTTGTGGCAATGAAGCCATCACCAAGTGAACCAGAAGTGCAGGCTTCAGCTCCAGGTCAGCATCCATGGGCTTCAGCTTTGCAGCCAGGTTGCTCATCCTGAGGATGTGCTCCCTGATGCCATGTGCACCTCCAGTATACTTTTCTGTCACCAGCTGCTTCAACAGCTGGGTAGCATATGTCTTTGAAGAACCAGTGAACTGGCTCTTTATCTTTTCTAGGTACTCCCCAGCGGAAGTACACTCTGTAATTGAGCCCACTATAGCGTTCTCAACTGTATTCTTTATGAAAGCCATGCACTTTTTGTTGGCAGTCTGCCACTTTCTGTTCTCTAAGGCGTAGGACATCTCCACAGGAGCATGGTCCCTTTTCTTTTGAGCCCATGCATCATCAGTATCCCCGTCAGCTCTGACGGGGTCAGCAGGCTTGATGGGCTGCGGTGTGTCAACCACCCAGTCCACCTCGGCACGTACGAAGGCGAAATCCACCTTCTTCCTCCACTCGTGTAGTTATCCCCTCTAAGGGTGGGAACATCCTTGATGCAGCTCATCAAGTAGAACCCTCCCGAAAACCACAAAGAAGTGAGAACAAGTACAATTGCAAATTATAATCCAACGTTGGTCCGAATTAAAACATGCAACTGTTAATGCAAATAAAACTATATCACCGTTGGGCAGAAATAGAGATAAATGCACATATCATTGCTATTTGCAGCGGAAACTGTGACTTTAAACTTTAAACTTCGCACTTTTCAGAGGCATTTCCTTTACTTTTTAATTTCTGAACAAATATTTCGTTGGTCCTATTTATTCAGAAAAAAACTAGACAAAGATTTTGGCCAAAATTGACCCAAAAACTGCCTAAATATGCCTCTGTAATTATTAAAACTGTGCAAAACAGTAAAAAACTGTGTTACTGTTACTGTGGAGCGCGGCCCGCGGCCCACGCGGCCGGCACGCACCGAGCGGCACGCAGCAGACGCTGCGCCCACGCGGGGCCTGCCAACGCGGCCCGCTAACGCGGCCTGGCCACGCTGCCGACGCGGCGCCCACGCGGCCCGCCCGCGGTCTGCTGCCGCGGCCTTTTCGCGGCCCGTACGTGGCCTGCCCCACGCGGCCCGAACGCGGAGAAGCCCGCTTCGCCCACGCTGCTAGGGTTTTCATCCTGACCGTCCGATTCATCCGACGGTTGCCCTTTCTTTTCGCGCCGGTATAAAAAAGACGAAAACGGCCAGAGAAACCCTAGCCCTTTCATTTCTCTCCCGAGCCCCTGTGCCTCTGTTCTCTGTCGGGTCCGGCGGCGGCGGCGGAGAGCCGTTAGCTCGGCCCGCCCGGCTGCTCGGCCCGCCCGGCGCTTCCTGCCGGCGACGGCAGCACGCAGTCGCGCCCCGCAGCAGCCTCCCGCGTGCTCGTCCAAGACGGCCGCGTGGTTGCTGCCGGCTGGCCGACGGCGCCGCCCGCCCTTTACTTTCCACCACCCATGTCTCCCACAACCAGATGACTCGACGGCCAACGGCGGAGAAGTACACGCGGCGGCGCCCCCCTGTACCTCTTGGCGGCGGCGCGTGCACCCGTGGGTGGGCGCGTTGCCGTCAAGCGGCGCAGAGGCGGCGCACGTTTCTTTGCCGGCAGCAGCCGGTGTCTTTCGGCAGTGGCGGCGCGCAGCCCCACTGCCACTTTTGGTAAGCTTTTCTTTGCCCCATCTCGCACAGCCGCCGCAGCAGCACGTGGAGGTGAGGTGGTTCTTCTTCCAGGCGCCTCGGCTTGCCGATGTGCACCTGGATCGAGAGGAACGGCGCGGCCTTGCGGCGGCGCTGACTTTGCCGGCGGCCTGAGGCCCTGGCCGGTTTCTTTTCTTTTCCTTTTTGCATACAGGGGCGAGCTAGGGTTCACTGTCTTGCTTTTCTACCCGAAAAATAAGATCTATGCATTCTAACAAGTGCTCTGATACCAATGTTAGATTAGCCAACGACTACACTAGATCCTATACAGGTAGAAGCCATAGCTGTTGTTGTGCATCTGCTAGATCTGAGAGAGAGAGGTGTACCTTCTCCCTTCGAGGCGGAGCTCTCGGGCGCCGACATGGTGGCGGCGGCGGAGAGGGCGAGCGTGAGATGGCGACGGTGGTGGTGCTTCCCGTGAGCACTGCGCTAACCCTAGATCGGTAGGGAGTGTCGGTGGGGTGATCGGCGGCGCGGTGAACCTCGTACCGTGTGCCCCGGCCCCCACCTCTTTATATAGCGCAGGTCACAGGGGCCCACCAACCATATGAGGGTTGGACGCCCCCGATCAGGGCGCGAACGAGGTCAAGGACTTGTTACCGATCCGTTGGAATCGGTGACGTGGAGATCATCCTAACAGGAAGGTCGTCAGAAAAATTGGTCTGCAGTAGACTTAGCATTTCCAAGTTATTTTCAACTGGAAATTTTGGTAAATGGCCAGAAAGCTTGGGGTTCGAAGACAACATGAGGAACCTCAAATTTTTTAGCCGGAATATTTTTGCAGGAAACTTCCCTTCGAAATTATTGAATGACAGGGCCAGTGAGCGTAAGAGTGGGAAGTCAGCAAAGAATTCAGGAACCATGCCAACTATCCTGTTACCTGAGAGGTCTATGTTGACCAGCGAACGGAGCTCTGAGAACAAATGGTGAATGGATCCGGATAGACCACAGACAGACAAACTAAGAATCTGTAGTCTAGGAGTGAACTTTGCCAAAGCAATAGACCATGCTGGTCCACTGCTGGAGATGTCTACTCCGTCAAGATGGAGTTCTCTTAGACTGGTTAGATTTGCTATGAATGCTTGAAAGCTCGGCTCTTGAAGATACAAGCCAAAAGGAATGAAAGGATCGTCTCCATAGATGGTGGACAAATCAAGCATGACCAGTTTTTCAAGCTTCCCTATGCCTATGGGGATCTGACCAAAGAAATTGGTATTGGCCAAGTCGAGATGGACCATCTCGGTGAGACGCTCGAACCCGGGCGACGGTAGGCTCACTCTGCTGAAGTCATTGTGAGCAAGGCTGAGATTCCTCAGAGAGGTGATCCTGAAGATTGAAGGGTCAAGACCCTGGCTCTGTATCTTACGCTCAGCGAGATCCAAAGCAATCACTCGCCCGGATGCAGTGTCACAGATGACGCCCTCCCAGTGACAACAATCTGTTCCAGCTTGCCATGACGTGAGGTTGGAGTCATGGAAGGAGCTCTTAAGCTGGAGCAGCGTGGAAGCCTCTTCCGGGAGGCATAAGACGATGACACCAGCAGAAGCATGGGTGGAGCACAAATGTACAATGAGTAGGAGTATGTTGAGGTGTGGGTGCATGGAGCCCATATCTCTTCTACTATGTTTAGGGGTATGTGTTCATATGTTCAGGCTTCAAGGTATTATATGGTGCAGTTCTCCATCTAGGATGAAGCTGTGCATCTTTGGGTTTTCTGCAGGTTTGCCAGTGTGTGACTGACACCACACCATAGACTGGCGTCCTCTGGTCAATGGAAGTCCATGTCCAACTTTTAGCTAGCTTTACATGCGGATGATCAGTCCAGGATACTGACTAAAAGGACCAGTTGAACAAAGAAGAAATAGACTGGTGCAATAATAAGCTATTTATGCTTTCCAGTTTCAAGAATTCTTATTTCCAGTTAGGAGAGCAAGCCATGAGAAATCTGGTCCACAAGATACGCAAGATATTTTGAGATGCTGAACAAGACCAATAAATTATTTTGGTGGATTTTTGTCACACGTACTTATCTGGGAGGAAAGGGACTGTGGTGTTATGCTTGGCTGTAGTGTCTAGGGAGTAGAAGCGTACCATCATGAGGAGGAGTACATGGAGTGACATTTCATAGTGTGAATCATCTTGATACTAGCTTGCTCTTTCCTTAACGGTGTAAAATGCATTATATACAGGAAAAGTAATGTATGATGTGTGTGGAAAATATTCATCGAGGTCTTGATAGCTGTATGGGTCTTTTTCTTGAGGACTTGTCAGATGTTGTTTCACTACCAAAGAAGGCGATGGAGATTGATTAAATTTGTGATACCGGGAGCACAACCAATAACTACCAAAGTGTGGACCACATTGCATTTTGTGTCGTTGTCTTCGACCGGCTCAACGCATCCAGTGTTTCGCTCAGTGGCATGGTCGACTGATTATTTGGTGGAATCCTGTGTGGTTCTTGTAGATGCACACAACAGTCAGAATGACTAATCTCCAAAACCGCTGGAAAAGGGAAAAGGGGATCGCATGAGGCGACCCAGGTGGCGAATGGAGGCTCCCTTGCGTGCCGCCGGCGGTGCCGCCGGTTCCCTCTCTCTCCGTCGGCCGCTCCGGCGGCGGGAGGGAGGGGGAACCTCAGGTCTGTTCATTTGGCGGGTGCGTGGTAGGGTCAGTGTTGTGGGAGACGCTGCCGAGGCTGTTGCGGTGGTGTCACGTCCGAATAAATTCCTCCGGGCTCCGTTCGCGGTCAGGCGAGGCCTCTGCCTTCGTCTAGGAGCCAGCGGGGTGGGGGATCCCTGGATCTCGTCGAGGTCGCGGGCTATGGGGGCTGGAGGTCCATTGGCACCGGCCGGTTGGGTCCTCAGATGGGCGATGGTTCCATGGAGACGAAGACTCTTCTTCCTCCTTGTCGGTATGATTTGCTGCTGCTGTTCTTCTTCTTTCTCTGCGCTGATGCTGGAGGGAGATCCTGGTATGCCCTGGCAGATGGCCCAGCTGCGGTGCTGGACCGGTCGGTTGACTTGAGTTTCCTTTCTTCCGGAAGGGACACTTTTCGCGGTACTCAAAGCCAAATATGGCGACGGCTGCAAAGCCAAATATGGCGACGGCTGCTGCAGGTGTGTTGGATTGGGGTCCATGCCTTCTCGGTGCTGGTGTCAAGGAAGGAGGAAGCAGCGTGGTGGCAATTGTACCGTGGTCGAAGATTATGACCTGTTTGCGCTTAGTTGCAGTTTTTTCTGCGGCAGGGGTCTTCTCTCAAGTTTTTGGGATGATGACACAGGGCTCCGGAGATCCTTATGGGTTATGGTTGTCTTAGGGTGTTTTAGGTGTTTTTGGTCCTTTGTGTTTGTGTTTCTCAGTGCTTGTAAGGGTCTACAACTTTGTATTTTTTCGTGATATGAATGCAGACAATCTCAAAAAAAAAACCGCTGGTTTTATACGCAGCGGCTCACCCAGGTATATGTACATTGTTGTTGAAGGTTTTAGTTCTCTTCGATGAATGTAAAAAATAAACAATAGAGAGCTCAACTTGGAGAAGAAAACTATAACACAACCATGCTCTGCAGTGCACATTTGAAAAGATCAAGTTTAGTTTACGCTGTTCCTCGATATGTTATTTGAAATTTCATTTTTTGGGGCCATGAGCGCAACCAATCACTGTCGAGTACAGACTATAGCACGCTTTATGTTGTTGTCATAGACCGATTCTCGGCACATAAAGTGTTACGCCCCCATATTTGACCGCCTAATCGGTGGAATTTTGTATGTGGTTGTGGTAAATAGAATTGACAGTGGAAACTATTGGTATACATCCTTGTGCAGACGGGTGGATAGGACCACCACTCGCTGTTTAGAGTTTTTTGAGTAAAATTTTCCAAGGCAAAACATAAGGGTTCCATATAGCAAGTACGAGTGTATAAATTGTTCCTCGTAGAGAAGATATCTCAAAGCTTATGTTCGTAAGATTTTGTACAAGAGAAAATATCTCAAACAATTTTAGCTAAAAGCCATTTCAAAACTATTCACACACCGTGCCTATTGCCCCGAAAATATCGACATGGTAGCAATTTCAAAGAGAGAAGCGGATGGACTGAAACGGTACGCTCGTACGGTCGGCCCCTAGCGACGGAAATGGCGATTTTGAAATCCCAGGTTCCCCGTGCCCGCCGCCGGCGACTCCACCGGAGCGGCAGTCGGCACGCCAGCGTCGGCTCCGGGAAGGCTTGGCAGAGCAAACTGGGGACGGTTAATCTGGGCGGCGGAAGGGGTCTTGAGGATGGCCTGCTCTCCGATCTGATGCTTCGTCTAGTAGAGAGGAGGTGGCCACTACGGAGGGTTCTCCACGCAGGCCGACCGTCGCCGACGGCTAGAGCTACCCTCGGAGATGTGACCCAGGAAACCCGCCTGGTCGAAGCAGGAAGCCTGCAAAAGTTGCTAGAGACTGGCTCTTTTTTCACTCTGTTGTCACTAGGATGCTGGGGTTTTTTTGGTCGCGTTCCAGGTGTTCAACGGAATTTGCCAATGAGACGGCCACATGTGACAGATGCATGCGAGCAAAATACAAGCATCTCATTTTGTCATCAAATTGGTGCATGAAATACTTGATTGCTTGAGCACTAGAAACTGTAATTCTAGTTGGACTGGAATTGTGTAAAATCAATGATGCATCTAATACTTTTTCAGGTGAGCACATTTCACTAATCTCTGAGATAAAATAAGGACTATACGACTCACAAGAAAGCCAGGGCGTCAAGGTTTAGTGGTTTAACATGCGACCATGCTCGCCATGGAGGAATCTCCTGTGACACAGATGATTCTGCTCACGTAGTTTACAGTTCATATACGAAAAGGAGCAAAAGTGCATGATTAGCTTTAAAAGTAAAAGGTAGTAGATCCGTACAAGCTCATGTGGCACACAAAAACACCCGGACATCCAAGTTACAGCACCATCACCGGTGAAACAGGAAACAACTGCAGTTCCACCGTTTGGCCTGCCAAACCACTGATAACACAAGTGCCACAGCAAAGCCAACTCCGAACCCGGATCCCACAAACGCAAACAACAGTATGGTCCCAACACTATCTTTTGAAGACACTGATGAGTTCAGGTTTCCCGTGCCTGAACTGTTGCACTGTTTGGATAGTGGCTTTCCACACAATTCTTCATTGCCTTTGAATGAGCTGCTGGCGAACAATGAGAACTGTGGCCCTTGTGGTATCATTCCTGTCAAATCATTGTAGGAGAGATTCAGCACTGCAAGATATGTTAGGGTGGCTAGCTCCTGTGGGATCAGCCCTGAGAACTTGTTCCGAGATAGGTCCAGTGACTCGAGCTGAGCCAATTCACCAAGCTTTGATGGGATTCCTCCAGTGAAGCAGTTATGTGACACGTTCAGGCCATGTAGAGCAATAAGCTTCCCAATTGATTCTGGAATGGGGCCATCAAATGCGTTGTTTGAGAAGTCAATCATCTTAAAAGTACTCAAGATCTTGGTAAATGTAAGATCAATCCCTTTGAATGTGAGGCTTTCATGGTAGTAATTATCTCCAGGAATATTTTTGCCAATGACCAGAGCATTACCCTCACCGCTAGAATTGGTCATCATTGTTTCTAGCCTGTCAAACCATTTTGAATTCAAGCTCCCAGAAAAGTTATTTGAGGCCAAATCAATAATCTGCAAACCCGAGAAGTGCTTACTGTTTGCATCAAATTCAGTAGGGCCTTGTATTGAGCCATAGAATTGATTAGATCTCAAGATGAGAATCCGGAGATTGGACATTTTACCCAACCAATAGGGAAAACAATCATGAATTCCATTGCTACCAATGTCAAGAATCTCTAAACTTCTGCAGTTAGATAGTGATCTGGGTATTTTCCCTTCAATTCGGTTGCTGTTTATATCTATTGTTTGGAGCATACATCCTTCTCCAATACTTTGAGGCAAGACCCCATGTAATTGATTATCTCTCAACTTCAACATAATCAAGCTGCTACCTTGTGTTAGACAGGATGGTACCCTTCCTCGAAAATTGTTGTATGATAAGTCTAGGATCTCAAGATACTGTAGGGTACAAAGAGACCTTGGTATGTGACCAACCAATTTATTCCTGGACAAATTAAGATAGTAGGTATTGTTGGGAAGGTACCTACCGAAGTCGGGTATAATAGAAGAGAAGCTATTCTTTGAGTAATCTAACAGAACCCACGTGTTAGCTGTGAGTGGTATAGGTACACTGCCATGCAGTTTGTTGGAACTAAGATCGAGAAATTGTAAACTGTTCACATGAATAACAGATGGAGAGTTTTCTAGGCTAGTGAACATATTGTTTGAGAGGTTCAGAAAGGATATAGTATCCTTCCAGTTCACCCATATCCAACTTGGTATGGCTCCATCTATTCTGTTGTTTGAGAGGTCCAAGTTAGACATCTCACTGACATATGTCAATGCAACTGGAATTTTTGTAAGGTTGCAAGATGCTAAAAGTAGGTCTGTTATCTTATGGAGGTAAGGAATTGGATAGCCATCCTCAACATCTATCACTGATACCATATTATTGGAGAGATCTAATGAATCAAGTGCCCGGAGCTTCCAAAGAAGGCTAAGTTCCACTATTCCTTTGAACTGATTTGACCCAAGCCAGAGAACTTCAAGTCTCGTCATATCAAAGAAAGATTTGCTGATATGTCCATTAAGGCTGTTACTTCTTAAGTCAATAAAGTACAGGAAAGAAGATAATGGGTCTGGAATGTCATCTAGAGTTCCGTTAAGTTCGTTAAACGATAGAAGTAGTGTTTCCATTGACGAAAGGCCAAACAAAACCATCGGTATTTTACCTGCATGCAGAGAGAACACTAATCAGATAACAAAAATCTGCATCACCACATATTTGTGTTTGGAGAAATATACTGATATAAACATAAGTAGATATATTCTGCCTTGTACAATTGAAAATTATTTTTCTGTATCCCCTTAACTTTTTCATGTATAATTCTGATTAACAGTAGTCAACTTCAATGGTACTTCGAGGAGTTTGTATGCCATGGTAGAATATCTCTTAGCACCTGGGCACGAGCAATGTCTCAATTTCTAGCCGGCGCACTTGCAGTTAGTGGTTTTCTCGCTAATACAGATGGTCAATAAGCATCTGGACAGTAACACTGTCTTTGTTTCTATTTGATATCTACATCTAGCCTTACAGAATTACAGTATCATTAAACAATATTATATTTAGATATAAAATATACCATTCCATGTCCTATCTAAATATTCAGTCTGACAAAAAAGGGAGTCAGCTGCGTACATAAAAGGATGTCACATATATTCATTGTGTATGTATGACTGAATAGTTTTAAGTCTATTAATCCTAGCTTGGATAAGGGTGCTTAATTCGTTGCAAGAAATTAACCTAGTTGTTATTTCTGCTACTCGTGGTCTATTGCATGTTATTCTTCTACTAGTCGTGATCTCATGACATGATGATTTAGCTACACATTTATCACATATACTGTTTATCATTATATTTTATCAGACAACAAGCTAGCCAAAGAGGCACCGATGTTCGATCGTATATGCCCTTTTGAAATGACACAATACGACTACTCAACCTCTTATCACCATCACCATCACCACTACTAATAAAAGATCCAGAGGGTTCAATCCAAATGATCTTGGCCATCAAACCAACAGTGCACATCATTTCCGTGTTTAGCGGAGAAACATTGTCCGCTCCAAACATGTTGCCGCTAAAGCAAAATAAGCAAATCACTGTCCCACGCAAGTGGCGTGCCTTAGTGTAAGACAGGGGGCCACCGCCCCCGCCCCCCAGCTTTCTAGCGAACTATGAAGGAATTCTGTTTTGGAGCAGGTTGGTAGAAAAAAATTGGACTTTTGCCCCCCCCCCCCCCCACCCCGCGCGTTTTCTCCCAAGTTCCGCCAGCTAACGACGGTAACTGCTCCCTCTCGCACATCTAGGCCACACGCGCGGAAGCGGTTTTGGATGCCGCCCTCTACCGGTGGAGCAGGTTGCCGAGGAGTGGTCCGCGTTCCCCAAACGACGCCCGACAAAAGCGCAAGATCGCCCGAATGGGGGACCCCGCTTGGTGGTGCCGCATTTGGGCACGTCACGCCCCCTAAACAATGAAATATGATGAAAATAAATATTTTCATTCAAATTTTGTGTACATATTACAAGTTGAATGAAAACGGCTATGAGTAAAACCTATCCTACTTGTCGTCCTTCCGGGCGGTCGACGACCCCACTCCATCATAGCCCCCCTCCGTCCTCCTGTGCCCGCCGCTCCTTCCGCATTCCAGACAAAAGAGCCCGGCGTTCCCGCGCGTGGTCATGGTCGCTAGGTGTAGGCGGACAGGCGGGCCGGTGCGGTAGAAGGGGAAGAACTACGGTGGCAACTGCGGTGGCGCTGGAGAGGGAAGGGCGAGTTTTTATAGGCGGAGGCGGCGCGGGAACAACCGGAGAAAGGGCAGGAAGCATTGGGGTAAGGGCCGGAAGGAGCGCGGGAAGAAGCAGTGTCGCGTGGCGGCGATGCGTGGAGGAGGCGCAGCGCAGCGCTGACTGAGACATATCGCCTTCTTCCGCCTCATAAACCGTCGCCGCCATTAAGAAAAAGTTGTGGTGCTTCGGTTATGTGTCGATGACATGGCTGGCCTGCCAATTGTTACGTCGGCCCCGTGTTGCATCCGGCGTGCCCACAACGACCCCTGTGTAGTAGGGACGGGCTCAGGGCGCTGGACCAATGGACACTATTGGTCTGCGCCGGACCGAAAGAGGCTTTGGGGCATGCAGTTGGGCGCGGTAAATTGTCCGGCGCGCCCCAAATCCCATTTTGGGACGCGTCTAGAGATGCTCTTACCACGCTGACGCCCGGAAGCTCTCACCCACTCACCCACATCCGACCGTCCCCTGCTACTGTGCCGGCCCGCCTGTCCGCCTACACCCAGCGACCACAATGGCTCCCCTCCCCTGCTTGTCAATCGTAGTCCACACCATGCTACCGCGCCGGCGCAGGCCCGCCTTCCCCCCCGCACGCGAGCGAGCGACCACACGCCTGGCTGCCGCCCGCCATCGTCCCGTCTTTGCACATCAACATTGTCGGAACGCATCCTGCTAGACGACAGGGTCTCGCCACCGTTGTTGGCCTGGTCACCCATCAGGCCTCGACTTGCCATGGGAGTGTCCCACTTCACTCTCTTACGAATTGTTCAACTACTTAATCACGGTCAGCTATCTGAATTATTTCATCAGGAAGAAACTTGGGTACTCTTCTCACTATTTTTTGCACAATCCTGTCCTTTTGAATTGTTTGTGTACGCTGCCACATAGTGCATTTTTATGGGAAAACTATATGGCCTTATGTACCAGCAAAATTATAAATTGCAGGCGGCCACTGCATTTTGAATTTGAATGACTGCCAAAACTCCAGAACCCATTATTTATTTTCAATAGCATCCAGGCACACATACTTCTGTAGTAAGTAGGGGCACACCATGGAGATTTTATTCAGCATCAAGATAAATCTTACTTGACCATACACGATAGGACTTGTGATCTCACTATTTCGGTCGTATGATGCAACCTTTCTGGTTGACCATCTATAACTAAATAAAAGAGTATTTACCATAATATTCCTTTTTTGACATTACAGTGATAGAAGATTACGTGATTGAAGAATTTATGTATAGGCAAGTTTTTGAGTCGCGACTCAAAATTGAGTCGACGAGGCTGCGACTCAGTGTATAGTAGACCAAAGTCGCTGTATAGTCACCATAAGTCACTGTATGATCGCGAGTCACCGTGATTTTTGGAAAACGACTCGGCGATTATTCAGCGACTATACATCGACTCAAAAACCTAAATGGTGGATAGTTTGACACGTAACGGAAAGGGTTGATGAGAATTCGGAGAAGAATGTGATCAAACGCCTACTCTGCCTCCATGAGCATGAGATTCCAATTAGGATACACTGCTGCTGCAGCCAATGGTTCTATACTTAATACTTCCTGTGTTCGGTATGGTCCTTTCAAGTGCCATTAACACATTTTGTGAACCGTCTCACAAATTGAGAATTAATTCTGTGTTCTGTGCAGAGATGTATGTCGAAGGGCCAGAGGCTGAACTTTTTATTAGAAGAATAGAGAGCAGCGTACAAGGCATACGCATGGTACAAAAGGGTTACAAAAAGAACCCTATCAGGATCTAGAAAAATACACCACCGGCACAACATCTACCACTATATGGTAGGGCACTCACTCCACTTGCTCCACACGAAACAGAGTTGCCACTACAAAGAAACTATGCAGCTGGCTGCCCTCCAAGCATGGAGGTCTTCAAAAAAAAAAAGTCGATAAGGAGACATCCCAGCCTCTGCATCAACCGATACATGCGGCCCTTTATTAAAAGTATGAAACACCAAAGTATCAGCTCAAAGAAACTATGCAGCCGGCAGAGATGTATGTGATGTTGAATGTGATCTCCCTCCTTATCTCCCAATGCGATGCTCTTTGTTCAACATGGCAGGTGTTAAACTGATGATACACAGGTGAGCTAGCATTGATTCAGGTGTTAAACTTGATGATACGCATGTGAGCTAGCATTGATGGCAGGTGTTAAATTTGATGATACGCAGGTGTTCAAGATGGCTTGAATTTTTCTGAAGTAAATGATATTCTGTGGAAAGCGATTAGTTGGCCACAAATATCCTGGAGACTTGCTATTATAAGGAATAAGTAGTTCCATATTGTTCTAAAAATTAGTTTTCAATTAGGCTAAGACAGGTTGAGCTCAGATATATTTTCTTCTTTCTTCATGTGATCCTAGATGTACATGACAGAGGTTGTCGCACGATGGCTGAGGCAATGTTGTCGAGCTAGACATGGAGTTCTGCAACACCCTTGACCCCAAACGGTACGGTCCTCACTTGTACACATATGTGTGTTATTCAATGAGCTGTATTGGTGGTGGAATTTAGGAGACGTAGAGAATAGTGGTTTGTGCTGATTTTGTATTATGTTGGATGATGTCTATGTTCTCAATAACAAGGGTAAGGTTGTAGTATTCGGCTGACAGAAAATGTGTCTACTAAGATGCCCAATGTTCTCATCTGGGCGCAAGACACGCCAACACACCGGCCATGCCTTCTTTGCTACCTCCGGATTCAAATTAATTATTCTTGATAGATCAGCACCACATCATATTCTTGACAAAATTGAAATTAAGACTTCGATATGGACATTTTAGTGCCAACATATTCTAGAGATAATAATTACGCCTCTATGATTGCAGCTATATGTCAGTGTTGATGCAGCTAAAAAGCCTGAAGATTTTTTAACATGCCCTTTTTTTTGGACACCCATGAGTGTTGTAGGTATGCAGAAACATTTGCAGATGCATGTCATGAAATTGTGTCCTCTTTTATTGCATCTTTTGTCAATGTTTCCTGTTAAGAGTCATTGGCATATCAAAACCCAAGATCAGTATCACTTGCTCACCAATGAACATCCAGAATTAAATAATGTATGAACCTTGCTTTGTGCTGTTGCTGTCTTTACCGAGCTTTGTGTTGCTCAGATCCAGTTGACGACCTTGGAAATGTATGAACATTCTCTCATTAACCTAAATCTTCAATTATGACTTGTGTTACAGTCTTCAATTTGCACTGGGATATTTATAGCTCTCTCTAAACTAGGTTCTGAGACAAGGTAACACTTACACAACAGAAGTTTGTGAAGCGTCTGAAATCATGTGGAAAGTTTATTGTTCTCCAACTGTGGTCTGAGTGAATCAGAAGCAGATGAGTCGAAAATTATGAGGTATGAACCATCAACCCTGTAATTTTTTTGTTCTGCATGCAAGAGCTTCTTGTATCTCAACAAAGAGAAAACAAGCCATTGGAGATTGAAGGACATTAACGCAACTGAACAGAGATCTAGAGGTAATTGTCCACTGGCTCCTTGCGAGGGTGGATTTTTCTATGTGTCCATAGTAGATCCATGTCCTACTCATAAATACTCTTGATACTTGATGTCTATAAATCTTGATAGAGTGGATGGGTGCATGTGAATTAAGCCTTTATGCATTTAATCTTTCTGAGAGGATTGGTGGAACTCTTTGGCTTACTTGACTTAAGGTTCTAAGCTGTCTTCACTTACTACTAAAATGCATAAATAAATGTTATTTGACTCGATTAGATATACGAGAATTTCACATAATTACATTCTTTTGTTCCCACTTTGTGGATTTGTACTGGGTTTCCATCTCTTTTTTTAGACAATGAGCTCCAGGGAAGAGATATGCGCTTCCTAGCCACAGAGCAAGGGGAGAGCATGACTGAGGACTGGGAATTCTTTTCATGAAAACTATTACCTGTGCGCATTTGCCTGCTAGGAAGACATATGTGATGGTTATGTATCGGTAATGCCACTGTCCAGCAGCAGTATTATGCTAGACTTTTTTTTTTGTTTGGAGGTAAATTGTCATTGTTGAAGGGCGGGCCTGGTGCAGCGGTAGAGCCTCACCGCCTGTGACCGAGAGGTCCCAGGTTCGAGTCGCGGTCTCCTCACATTGCACTTCGTGAGGGTAAGGCTTGCCACTAACACCTTCCCCAGACCCCGCACAGTGCGGGAGCTCTCAGCACTGGGTACGTCCTTTTTTTTTAGGTAAATTGTCATTGTTATCCATCTGTAGATTGACCAGTGGAATGTGAGATTGTAGTGTGGCCATATCTCCCAGGTAATTTCTGGCTTCTTTTTCCCATGTGAAGTTTATCATTTTCTCTTTCTTTCCGTGTCTTACCATGGAGGTTCCGACACTTTCTAATAGTCTTATGGAATAAATCAATTTTCTTATGATTGTAATCCTTGTGGTCATTTTGCAGGTAGGGAGAGATGAAGGAGAATGGTGAAGGGAGTCATGATCCATACACCCTTTTCCCTGGCATTGTTATTATCAAGATTTTGGATCAAAGGTAAACTAAGAGTTTGTGATTCATTGTTTATATGTTCAACTTTCTGCGAAAATTTATGTGCAGAAAGTGACCTTCTATAAACTTGATTCAAAAACATATACACCGTTACAAGACTTTATCGATCTTATATTTACATATTTTCAACTCTGTGTGCTTGACTGCACCTATTTTGGTCTTGATGCCAATAAATGCAGATCTTAGCTAGGGAGCAGCACAAATGAGCAAAGTTAAGGAGGAGAGAGAAGCCAACAAGGAAGAAAAATAGCTGTGGTTTCACCGAAATATCATTCACATGTAATTTTTTCTGCAGTTAGCTATCAATCTTTTACGCATTCCTGATATATACAAAAAATTCTCCGTAAGATAGTTCACCGTCAGATTTGCCGAACAATCAGTTTTGACATAGGCTTAAATCTATGGAAACAACTATCGGCAAGAGTGTAGACATGCTCTTTATTTTATAGTTTTATGGGTACATTGCACTTAATTACTTTGCTGGTTATGTTTGTCTTCTTAAACTTGGCAATTAACAATTCTTCTATTTACATTATCTTATGCAGTAGCAACATAGCAGCGGAGTACCTTGCCATGAAAAAAAAAAGTTCGTGTATGAACCAAGATGTTAAAAGAAATTGACTTTAGAGTTTGTTTCCACACTCTGTTCTTAAATACGTATAACCCATTACTTGTTGGATAAATAAACTCCACCTTTCATTCATTAGCAATCTTTATCTTCTAATATGCTTCTGGTACCATTGATGGAATAGTAACTCATGTATACAATTCAATTCATTTTGTAGACTAGGTTTGGGAAATTTATTATGTTCTGTTAACTCGGTTAATCACTCTTCCATTTCTTGGATTATCGCCGGACCAGAGGAAGGAGATATCTGATTACCCATACATTTGTAATTGTTGTAATGTTGTTGATTAAAATCATTTGGGTTGCCGAGGGCATCATTCGAGGTACTGTTATATAAAATATATTGACTCCTATGCCATTTTCTTCAGCTTCACAACGAGGGAAACAATCACAAAAATGCTTTAAATCTTCAGAGAACTTCAGAGTTTCACAACAAACCAATGAAGAATGGGATCTTCACCATTAGAGCACTGAGGATGGGCCATTGACTAAATGATGAATAGTTTTTAACACTATTATGCTTGTAAGATATCTGAACAAAAGGGCTACCATTATTTGTAGTAAATACCCTATTTGACTAAATGATGAATAGTTATTAACATTTTTATGCTTGTATATGCCACAAAATTTGCATATTAATCAAGACGTGCATTGCATGTGCACTTTTACTGGTACAACATTAAATAGCAGTAGACGATGTTTTAACAGCCGTACCAATTATTTCTTCAATAGACGAAATTATAAAACATCAATTCCAAGAGAATTACAAATATGCAAAAGAAGTGTTAGTAAACCCTAACAGGGATCAAAGTTAGAATGGATTATTGGAGAGGATGAACTCTAAACAGAAAGATGAAAAAGACAGCTGCAGTTTTGCACCTAGATTGTGCAATTTGAGGTGACTGATATTTACGAAATTTTAGGGAAACAGAATATTAGAAAAATTGATAGTGTAATCATGGAAGAATGGTCTAATTATATGAGAGGGAGCTGTGCGGTCTTACCACTGAGGCTATTCCTTGAAAGATCCAAATTTGAAAGATCGGTCAAGTTCCCAATCCACATGGGTATCTCTCCAGATAAACTGCAACCACTGAGTGATAAACTTTTCAAGCGCGTACAATTTCTGATCCACCGGGGTACTGGCCCAGCTAAACTATAGCCTTCTAGCATCAAGTCTGTCAGACTCTTAAGGCTGACAATCCAAGAGAGCATTGGCTTATCTATACCAGACCCAGAAAGCCACAATGTATTTAAGGTTGTAAGGTTAGCTATGGAAGTAGTTGGCTTCTTGGAACATCCTATGTTGCTAAGTCCCAAGAATTTCAACGACTTGAGATGGACAAAGGAGTCTGGTATTGTACCGGAAAAGTTTGTGTTCATTAGATTTAATGACTCCAAATTATTTCCTGGCAGGAAATCTGGCAGTTGCACAGAAAGACTGGGATTGGAAGAGACGTCAAGATATCTCAGATTTTCTAGCTGGAAGATCTTTGCAGGGAACTGTCCTTCAAAATCATTACCCAAGAGGTTAAGCTCTTTTAAGAAAGAGAATTCTGCAAAGAACCTAGGAACATGTCCAGAAAGTCCACATTCCCCGAGGTTAATTGTTTCTAGAAAACGGAGTTGGGAGAATGAATGATGAATAGGACCAATTAATCCAACACACTGAAACAAACTAATATCCTGTAGTAGAGGAACAGAGTCTGCTAAACCAACGGACCAAGTTGCTTCGCTACTTAAGATGCCCACTGTATCAAGATAGAGTTCTCTCAGATTGCTCAGGTTTGCTACAAGGACTTCAAAACTTGGCTCTCGAAGATACATATTATTATTGGAAAGATCAAGGGTAAGCAAATTCTTGAGGTGTGCAACTCCAATAGGTATCTGACCAAACAATCTTGCATTAGACAAATCGAGGCTGAGGAGGTTGGTCAGCTGCTCAAACCCAAAGTTGGGAAGGATGGTTAGGCCAAAGTTGTTACCAGAGAGGCTGAGGTTTGTGAGGGAGGTGAGGTTGAATAGTGCTGGACTAAGAACACCGTTGCTCTGCAGGTTACGATCACTAAGGTCCAGAGTGATCACCTGACCGGAGGCCCTGTCGCAGAAGACGCCCTCCCAGTGGCAACAATCTATCCCGCTCTGCCACGACGAGAGGTTGGGGTTGTGGAAGGAGTACTTCAGCCGGAGTAGCGACGAAGCCTGATCAGGGAGGCACCTGACTGTGCTGCCATTGCCGCTGTTCGCAGCGATTTGGGTGGAGCAGTAGTATGCGAGTAGTAGCAGGATGAAGTGAAGCGGTGGGCGCCTAGAGCTCATCTTTCTACTGATTGTCTGCTTTACAACCCCAAGATGGTGCTCAAGGTAATATATATACAGGGTAGATACAGAAGTGTCAACAGTGCATATCGCTCGTTCCTAGCAGCACTTGAGTTTATGTTCAATGGCGCTGTTGTTAGTCTAAGATGGAAGCTCTGTTCACCACCATTATGTGGCCACAACTGATTCGCGTGGCACTGGCAGTGCCGTGCTTGACTGCCTATTTGGTAGAATTATGTGTGTGGCTGTCGTAGGTGCACGCAACAGTTAGTATGACTATTTCTAAAACCGTTGAAAGTTGTATGCCCTTGAGCGCAGAGGATGGCCCAGGTTTACAAACATTATTGTTGAATGTTCAAGCTCTTTTTCTTCAATGAAGCATAAGTAATACACTAGGGACCTCAATTTGGAGAAAGAAAATTTTTAGAGGAAATACAAGGCAACCAGGATCTTCAAAATATTCGCATATTGTGACTATTGCTCCGATGAAATTAACATAGCAAACAGAATCGGGATTTCACACTTTTGGCTCACCTCGGACTGGGATTCGGAGGCCGTCGGATGTACTCACCTGCCGCCGCTCCCTGCCCTGAAGCTGCCACCGCCGGCGTGCCCTCCATTCTTGCCTTGCCTCCTCGTGTCCTCCATAACTCCATTTGGCCCCCGCTTTCTGGCTCCCCATCCGGGCGCGCAGCCCAGCTCCCTCATCTTCTCCAGCGCAGCCGCGGGCGTGCTCGCCCCACACCCGCTCCGTCACGGTGGACGCCGTCAGTCTCAGTCGTCACGCCGCCAGCCGAGCAGCGTTCGACAACGTCGAGGCAACTGCTGGGTCGCCGCTTAATGCGTGGGAGGGCCTTTCAACGCTTGTGGTGCAGAAAATGCTTTTTTTCTGGGCTTTGTGCGCTGAGTCTTCTTTCCGTGATACATTCCTGGGTTCTTGGGCTGGGTTTCGTGCTTTGTTAAGCTGGGCTTCAAAATCGAGCCTGGCCTTAGCCTTCGTCATGGTTTAAAACAAGTCTACTGATTTTGCCAAAGAAAACAGACCTGTCTCTCTGTATATATATAAAAAAAAAACTAAGCAAGACAAAGCCTACTGAATTTTTGTTAGACAAATTGAGGACTACTGTTTGTCCATGTGACAGCACCTAGGCGCTAGCTATTTCAACCCTAATTTTTTTTTACACAAATACAGTAGGGCACCTGCCGGCTCACGGGTCACGGCAATTAGCAATAAGCAAGCGATCCAGGTGATAGTTCAGTGGCTTAGTACACTACTGATCCCCGATGAGGTAGCAATAATCATCATTTGGACTAATTCTTGGATGAATGGAAATATGTACTATGTCGTTTTTGTTATAGATGCACTCACACTGAAGGCAACTCCGCATTGTTCCCTACCTAGCCAAGCTGGTTGGGTTAAACTAAGGGCGTTGCTACAGAGTGCCCTAGCACTGATTAGTCTTAGGAGTGGCCCACCCTAATATAGAAAGAAATTAATCTGACATCTTCCGTATTCCCAAAATAGAAAGTCACCACTCTCCGCGCTTTTCTCCTCCCGCGCCTCGCCTTCGCTTGGCCGTGTTTCATCCACGTTCCGTGGACCGCAAATCCAGGCAAAAAAACTGAAAAGTAAAATACGTATGCACCACCTTTTCTTCTGTAAAAATAGCAGCGGTAGATGTAAGAGTTAAAAAAAATAACATCTTGATCTTGGGAGGACCTAGTTTTATTACAACCAGATCTAGAGAAACATACTATTTTCAAGACCCTAGATATTGAAAAGGGGGAAAAAAAGAGATCCAAGAAGTACAAAAAGGAGAAAAGTACATCCACCGCTGCCATTTCTAGATGTAGAAAAAGGGCAAAAAGAGATCAAAAAGAAGAAAAATTACGTCCCTAGATCGGGATCCAACGCGTGCTAGGTGTGAGCACTCCCTAAGACAAGGGAGCCCTTGCAGAAAATAGAAATCGGGTTAAACTAATTATGAACACGATCTGACGGGGAAAAAACTCACTCAGAAATCACACAGTGGTACAAGTTTACGGGGACACGCACGGCATCAGATCTTAGTTACTGCCTTGCCAGCCATAGTTTTAGCTCGTTGTTCGTTCGGACGTACGGATTTGGGGGCACAGACACCGTTTTCCTTCCGAATTGAAGGGAGGAGAAACCTCCTAGTACCGGATAGTCGCATGCTCGCAGGCACCTAAAAAATATGGGTCGAGTCCGACAGTAACACGAGTACGACCAGGGAGGAGAGGACATAGCTATATTCGCCTGGTTCAGCTCTCCAAATTGCCTGTTCTGGAGATCGCTTAGCAAGCAGATTCATGCGGCCGTAGACCCCTTTCAACAAAGCGACGCCGGCCATAGACGACCCTCGCGGAACTCAACCAATGGAGCCGCCCAGCAAGCGGATCTGCCTCGCCGCAGATGACCGGCTAAGCGACCTGCCCGACTGCCTCATCCACAGCATCCTCTCCTTCCTCGACTCCTGGCAGGTGGTCCGATCAAGCATCATCTAGCGGAGGTGGAGGCATCTCTGGCGTTGCGTGCCGTGCATCGACATGGACTTCACCGTGTTCCGCCACGGTGATAACATCTGTCGAGATCAGAATTGCTGCGAAGAAACATGGGGAAGAAGGAAGGTATGCAAGAAGGAGTGGCGGCCGTTCGTGGACTTCGGCAAAAACTTGTTGCTGCTCAACAACTCCCGGACCTTGGACAGGCTCCGAATACATGTCCCGTTGCTAGACACTTCAGATACGGAGGCGATCCAGCCCGTTTTGAGATGGATCATGGCCGGCGCCCGGTGCAGCCCCGCAGTGATCGACATCCACGTTGACTACTACTAGTGGACGAACTATTGCCTCCCTGATTTGGGATCCAGTTCATCTCGCCTCACAAGTGTATTCCTTCATGGTGTGACATTGGACGGCGGATTTGTGGACCAGCTCGGCTCAGGGTACCCTTTGCTCGAAGAACTGAGTCTCGTCAAGTGCCCACGCCACTTCAGCGAGATTATGAGCGTAAGCCTACGACATCTCACAATTGATGACTGTTTAGACTACACGCGGAAGGGAATGGTGGTGACAGCTCCGAAGCTAACTTCTCTGCGTACGTGCTTCTTTCCCAACTTCCTGCTGATGCAGCCGGCCTGTAGCGCGGCGGGTCGGCACTCGCCGGCTGGGGAGATTGGAGTGACGTTGCAGCCGACGTCTTCGTCTTCTCTCGTTCGTCCTAGTCGCTGCGACGAGTCTCCGGCGAAGGAGTTGGCCGGGCAGGGGAGGAGCTCCAGCCGGCCCTCCACCCCCATTTCGTCTGGGGGCGATGAGGTGTCGCGGTTGGGTTCGGTGGAGGGGGCTTCTACACCATCTACCCCTCCATCGTCTTCGTCTACACCAGCTTCAGGATCACCGTCTTCACCTACATCGGCGCAGGGCTCGGGATCTTCTTCACCTAGCCCGAGTTCTTCTCCACCAGCTGCCACCGTACAACATCATCGTCCCACGAGTCCTCCACCGGTTGCTCAGCCCACGGTGAGGAGGAGTGGGAGGTATGCTTTGGCGGAGGACGGTGCGGGGGCTACGGATGAGGACGTGATGCAGAGGGCTATGCGGCGCAAGGCGGAGATAAACCTAGACACGGCAGGTACTAAACTTTCAGCCAAATCTTTTACTTCTTTTTCAAATACTCGTATTTCTTCTAATTTGAGTAGTGTAGGAGTATCCGTTAGGTAGTAGATCAGATGAGATTATAGCTTCGGCTAATATGTTGAGACAGACGGAGCTTGACCGTTTAATGGTTGCTTCAAATGGATCCACTGAGCCTGCTACTTCCATTGTAGACGATGATGAAGATGATGACATCCTAGATGGTCATCTTCTCTCGGCTATTGTTGGGAGTGTTACAGAAGTCGATTTGGAACATTTAGAGCTTAGTTCAGTTTATGACCTAAATGCCTCTGCACGTGGTTCTCGATCGTCGGCTGGAAAAAAATCTCGTAGATATAGCAAAAATTCTAAATCCAAAATAGTTTCTCGATGAATGGCATGTTTCGGAATAACAGAGGTCTTGGTGACTTGGCTAAGCATTCTCACATTGCCGATGGTTGTAGAGACTATGATTTAGATTTTATTGCTATATCGGAGACGGGTAGGCGAAATTTCACACAAAGTTTCCTCGACCGTTTGTCAGGCGGGATTAACTTTCAGTGGTTTTCTCGCCCGCCTCGTGGTAGGTCTGGGGGCATTTTACTAGGCGTCCGCACAGACACTATGACAGTTCTAGCTAGTTCTGATGGAGAGTATCACATTAAACTCGATATTCAGAACAAAGCAGACGGGTTCATTTGGAGTCTGGTTGTTGTGTATGGTGCTGCCCAAGACGCCTTTAAGGCTGACTTTTTACGTGAGTTGGTAAATCTTGCAAAAGATAACCCGTATCCGATTCTGATCAGAGGGGACTTCAATTTGCTAAGATTTCCTCATGAGAAAAGCAAAGGTCTTTTCGATAGGCATTGGCCTTTCTTGTTTAATGCTGTCATTGATAGCTTGGACTTAAGAGAGGTGTTCACTACAAGAAAAGTTGCCATGGCCGACGAAGTTGAAGTCGCGCCGTGGTTGCTGGTGTACCATGGCCGACGATTTTGGGTCCCTCCGTGGTGCATGTCAAAACTTTTTTTTTCTCGTTTTTGAGGCCACCTAGCCCGACGAAAGCGGCCAAAACGTCGCGTATGGTGGCCCGGGACGTGGTGCATCTCGAAATCTCGGGTTCGCCGGCCGAGTCAACGCAAATCCGCACCGTCGAGGGATGTAGGGC
>NC_061513.1:319258671-319286823 GCF_022539505.1 Lolium rigidum | reverse complement strand
CCAATTAAATCTCACTATACTTATCATGTCATGTATGTGCATTGTTATGCTCTCTCTATTTGTCAATTGCCCGACTGTAATTTGTTCACCCAAGATGCTTTTATCTTATGGGAGAGACACCTCTAGTGAATGTTGGACCCCGGTCCATTCTTTAATACTGAAATACAAATCTGCTGCAATACTTGTTTTACTATTTTCTCTGCAAACAATCATCTTCCACACAATACGGTTAATCCTTTGTTACAGCAAGCCGGTGAGATTGACAACCTCACTGTTTCGTTGGGGCAAAGTACTTTGGTTGTGTTGTGCAGGTTCCACGTTGGCGCCGGAATCTCCGGTGTTGCGCCGCACTACATCCCGCCGCCATCAACCTTCAACGTGCTTCTTGGCTCCTCCTGGTTCGATAAACCTTGGTTTCTTTCCGAGGGAAAACTTGCTGCTGTGCGCATCATACCTTCCTCTTGGGGTTGCCCAACGAACGTGTGAAATACACGCCATCAAGCATATTTTTCGGCGCCGTTGTCGGGGAGATCAAGACACGCTGCAAGGGGAGTCTCCACTTCTCAATCTCTTTACTTTGTTTTTGTCTTGCTTTATTTTATTTACTATTTTGTTTGCTGCACTTATATCAAAACACAAAAAAATTAGTTGCTAGCTTTACTTTATTTGCTATCTTGTTTGCTATATCAAAAACACAAAAAAATTAGTTTACTTGCATTTACTTTATCTAGTTTGCTTTATTTACTATTGCTAAAATGGCCAACCCTGAAAATACTAAGTTGTGTGACTTCACTAGCACAAATAATAATGATTTCTTATGCACACCTATTGCTCCACCTGCTACTACAGCAGAATTCTTTGAAATTAAACCTCGCTTTACTTAATCTTGTCATGAGAGAGCAATTTTCTCGGTGTTAGTTCGATGATGCTGCTGCCCATCTCAATAATTTTGTTGAACTATGTGAAATGCAAAAATATAAAGATGTAGATGGTGACATTATAAAATTAAAATTGTTTCCTTTCTCATTAAGAGGAAGAGCTAAAGATTGGTTGCTATCTCTCGCCTAAGAATAGTATTGATTCCTGGACTAAATGCAAGGATGCTTTTATTGGTAGATATTATCCCCCTGCTAAAATTATATCTTTGAGGAGTAGCATAATGAATTTTAAACAATTAGATAATGAACATGTTGCTCAAGCTTGGGAAAGAATGAAATCTCTCGGTTAAAAATTGCCCAACCCATGGACTGACTACTTGGATGATCATCCAAACCTTCTATGCAGGACTAAATTTTTCTTCGCGGAATTTATTGGATTCAGCTGCTGGAGGTACCTTTATGTCCATCACTCTTGGTGAAGCAACAAAGCTTCTTGATAATATGATGGTTAATTACTCTGAATGGCACACGGAAAGAGCTCCACAAGGTAAGAAGGTAAATTCTGTTGAAGAATCCTCTTCCTTGAATGATAAGGTTGATGCTATTATGTCTATGCTTGCGAATGATAGGACTAATGTTGATCCTAATAATGTTCCATTAGCTTCATTGGTTGCCCAAGAAGAACATGTTGATGTAAACTTCATTAAAAATAATAATTTCAACAACAATGCTTATCGGAACAATTCTAGTAATAACTATAGGCCATATCCTTATAATAATGGTAACGGTTATGCTAATTCTTATGGGAATTCATACAACAATAATAGGAATACACCCCCTGGACTTGAAGCCATGCTTAAAGAATTTATTAGTACACAAACTGCCTTTAACAAATCTGTTGAGGAAAAGCTCAATAAAATTGATATTCTTGTTTCTAGAGTTGATAGTCTTGCCTCTGATGTTGATCTTTTGAAATCGAAAGTTATGCCTAATAGGGATACTGAAAATAAAATTGTTACTACAGCAAATGCCATCCAAGTTAGAATTAATGAGAATATAAGATTAATGGCTGAACTGCGTGCTAGGTGGGATAGAGAAGAAAATGAAAAACTAGCTAAAAAAGAAAATGTAGCTAAAGTTTGGACTATTACCACCACTAGCAATGCTAATGACTCATATGTTGCTGCACCTCCTACTATCAATGGTAAAATAATTGGTGTTGGCAATGCTTCTACTCCTAGTGCAAAGCGCGCAAAATTACCCGAAACTGCTAAAACTGCTGAAACCGCTCGTGATAAAACTGCTGAAATTTTTTCCAACCTTGGGGATGATAATCCCATTGCTTTAGATTGTAATGATTTAGATTTTGATGATTGCCACATCTCTGAAGTTATAAAGTTCTTGCAAAAACTTGCTAAGAGTCCCAATGCTAGCGCTATAAATTTGGCTTTCACAAAACATATTACAAATGCTCTCATAAAAGCTAGAGAAGAGAAACTAAAACTTGAAACTTCTATTCCTAGAAAGCTAGAGGATGGTTGGGAGCCCATCATTAAAATGAGAGTCAAAGATTTTTATTGTAATATCTTATGTGATCTTGGTGCAAGTATTTCTGTTATGCCTAAAAAAGTCTATGATATGCTTGACTTGCCACCATTGAAAAATTGTTATTTGGATGTTAATCTCGCTGATAATGCTAAAAAGAAACCTTTGGGGAAAGTTGATAATGTTCATATTATGGTTAACAATAACCTTGTCCCCGTTGATTTTGTTGTCTTGGATATTGAATGCAATGCATCTTGCCCCATTATATTGGGAAGACCTTTTCTTCGAACCGTTGGTGCTACTATTGATATGAAGGAAGGTAATATTAAATACCAATTTCCTCTCAAGAAAGGTATGGAACACTTTCCTAGAAAGAGAATGAAGGTACCTTATGATTCTATCATTAGAACAAATTATGATGTTGATGCTTCGTCTCTTGATGTTACTTGATACACACTTTCTGCGCCTAGCTGAAAGGCGTTAAAGAAAAGCGCTTATGGGAGACAACCCATGTTTTTACTACAGTATCTTTGTTTTATATTTGTGTCTTGGAAGTTGTTTACTACTGTAGTAACCTCTCCTTATCTTAGTTTTATGTTTTGTTGTGCCAAGTAAAGTCTTTGATAGAAAAGTAAGTACTAGATTTGGATTACTGCGCAGTTCCAGATTTCTTTGCTGTCACGAATCTGGGTCTATCTCCCTGTAGGTAGCTCAGAAAATTACGCCAATTTACGAGCATGATCCCCAGATATGTACGCAACTTTCATTCAATTTGAGCATTTTCGTTTGAGCAAGTCTGGTGGCCTAATAAAATCCATCTTTACGGACTGTTCTGTTTTGACAGATTCTGTCTTTTATTTCGCATTGCCTATTTTGCTATGTTGGATGAATTTCTTTGATCCACTAATGTCCAGTAGCTTTATGCAATGTCCAGAAGTGTTAAGAATGATTGTGTCACCTCTGAACATGTGAATTTTTATTATGCACTAACCCTCTAATGAGTTGTTTCGAGTTTGGTGTGGAGGAAGTTTTCAAGGATCAAGAGAGGAGTATGATGCAATATGATCAAGGAGAGTGAAAGCTCTAAGCTTGGGGATGCCCCGGTGGTTCACCCCTGCATATATTAAGAAGACTCAAGCGTCTAAGCTTGGGGATGCCCAAGGCATCCCCTTCTTCATCGACAACATTATCAGGTTCCTCCCCCGAAACTATATTTTTATTCGGCCACATCTTATGTACTTTGCTTGGAGCGTCGGTTTGTTTTTGTTTTTTGTTTTGTTTGAATAAAATGGATCCTAGCATTCACTTTATGGGAGAGAGACATGCTCCGCTGTTGCATATGGACAAATATGTCCTTAGGCTCTACTCATAGTATTCATGGCGAAGTTCTTCTTCGTTAAATTGTTATATGGTTGGAATTGGAAAATACTACATGTAGTAACTCTAAAATGTCTTGGATAATTTGATACTTGGCAATTGTTGTGCTCATGTTTAAGCTCTTGCATCATATGCTTTGCACCCATTAATGAAGAAATACTTAGAGCTTGCTAATTTGGTTTGCATATTTGGTTTCTCTAGAGTCTAGATAACATCTAGTATTGAGTTTTGAACAACAAGGAAGACGGTATGGAGTCTTATAATGTTTACCATATGTCTTTTATGTGAGTTTTGCTGTACCGTTCATCCTTGTGTTTGTTTCAAACAACCTTGCTAGCCTAAACCTTGTATCGAGAGGGAATACTTCTCATGCATCCAAAATCCTTGAGCCAACCACTATGCCATTTGTGTCCACCATACCTACCTACTACATGGTATTTATCCGCCATCCCAAAGTAAATTGCTTGAGTGCTACCTTTAAAATTCCATCATTCACCTTTGCAATATATAGCTCATGGGACAAATAGCTTAAAAACTATTGTAGTATTGAATATGTACTTATGCACTTTATCTCTTATTAAGTTGCTTGTTGAGCGATAACCATGTTTCGGGGACGCCATCAACTATTCTTTGTTGGATATCATGTGAGTTGCTATGCATGTCCGTCTTGTCCGAAGCAAGAGAGATCTACCACCTTCATGGTTGGAGCATGCATGTTGTTAGAGAAGAACTTTGGGCCGCTAACTAAAGCCATGATTCATGGTGGAAGTTTCAGTTTGGACATATATCCTCAATCTCATATGAGAATAATAATTGTTGCCACATGCTTATGCATTAAAGAGGAGTCCATTATCTGTTGTCCATGTTGTCCCGGTATGGATGTCTAAGTTGAGAATAATCAAAAGCGAGAAATCCAAAATGCGAGCTTTCTCCTTAGACCTTTGTACAGGCGACATGGAGGTACCCCATTGTGACACTTGGTCAAAACATGTGCATTGCAAAGATCCGGTAGTCCAAGTTAATTTGGACAAGGTGCGGGCACTATTAGTATACTATGCATGAGACTTGCAACTTGTAAGATATAATTTACATAACTCATATGCTTTATTACTACCGTTGACAAAATTGTTTCATGTTTTCAAAATAAAAGCTCTAGCACAAATATAGCAATCGATGCTTTCCTCTTTGAAGGACCATTCTCTTTACTTTTATGTTGAGTCAGTTCACCTATTTCTCTCCACCTCAAGAAGCAAACACTTGTGTGAACTCTGCATTGATTCCTACATACTTGCATATTGTACTTGTTATATTACTCTATGTTGACAATTATCCATGAGATATACATGTTACAAGTTGAAAGCAACCGCTGAAACTTAATCTTCCTTTGTGTTGCTTCAATACCTTTACTTTGATTTATTGCTTTATGAGTTAACTCTTATGCAAGACTTATTAATACTTGTCTTGAAGTACTATTCATGAAAAGTCTTTGCTATATGATTCACCTGTTTACTCATGTCATCACCATTGTTTTGATCGCTGCATCCACTACATATGTTTACAAATAGTATGATCAAGGTTATGATGGCATATCACTTCAGAAATTATCTTTGTTATCGTTTTACCTGCTCGGGACGAGCAGAACTAAGCTTGGGGATGCTTGATACGTCTCCGACGTATCGATAATTTCTTATGTTCTATGCCATATTATTGATGATACCTACATGTTTTATGCACACTTTATGTCATATTCGTGCATTTTCCGGAACTAACCTATTAACAAGATGCCGAAGTGCCGGTTCCTCGTTTTCGCTGTTTTTGGTTTCGAAATCCTAGTAACGAAATATTCTCGGAATTGGACGAAACGAAGACCCGGGGCCCTATTTTTCCACGGAGCTTCCAGAAGACCGAAGAACACACGAAGTGGGGCCACGAGGTGGCCAAACTATAGGGCGGCGCGGCCCAAGCCCTGGCCGCGCCGACCTATAGTGTGGGCCCCTCGTTAGCCCCCCGACTCGGCCCTTCCGCCTACTTAAAGCCTCCGTCGCGAAACCCCTGATGCGAAAAACCACGATACGGAAAACCTTACCGAGACGCCGTCGCCGCCGATCCCATCTCGGGGGATTCTGGAGATCTCCTCCGGCACCCTGCCGGAGAGGGGATTCATCTCCCGGAGGACTCTACACCGCCATGGTCGCCTCCGGAGTGATGAGTGAGTAGTTCACCCCTGGACTATGGGTCCATAGCAGTAGCTAGATGGTTGTCTTCTCCTCATTGTGCTTCATTGTTGGATCTTGTGAGCTGCCTAACATGATCAAGATCATCTATCCGTAATTCTATATGTTGTGTTTGTCGGGATCCGATGGATAGAGAATACCATGTCATGTTAATTATCAAGTTATTATACATGTGTTGTTTATGATCTTGCATGCTCTCCGTTTCTAGTAGAGGCTCTGGCCAAGTTTTTACTTTTAGCTCCAAGAGGGAGTACTTATGCTCGATAGTGGGTTCATGCCTGCATTGACACCTGGGGGAGTGACAGAAACCCCTAAGGTTGTGTTGTGCTGTTGCCACTAGGGATAAAACATTGGCGCTATGTCCGAGGATGTAGTTGTTGATTACGTTACGCACCATACTTAATGCAATTGTCTCGTTGTTTAGCAACTTAATACTGGAGGGGTTCGGATGATAACCTCGAAGGTGGACTTTTTAGGCATAGATGCGGTTGGATGGCGGTCTATGTACTTTGTCGTAATGCCCAATTAAATCTCACTATACTTATCATGTCATGTATGTGCATTGTTATGCTCTCTCTATTTGTCAATTGCCCGACTGTAATTTGTTCACCCAACATGCTTTTATCTTATGGGAGAGACACCTCTAGTGAATTGTGGACCCCGGTCCATTCTTTAATACTGAAATACAAATCTGTCGCAATACTTGTTTTACTATTTTCTCTGCAAACAATCATCTTCCACACAATACGGTTAATCCTTTGTTACAGCAAGCCGGTGAGATTGACAACCTCACTCGTTTCGTTGGGGCAAAGTACTTTGGTTGTGTTGTGCAGGTTCCACGTTGGCGCCGGAATCTCCGGTGTTGCGCCGCACTACATCCCGCCGCCATCAACCTTCAACGTGCTTCTTGGCTCCTCCTGGTTCGATAAACCTTGGTTTCTTTCTGAGGGAAAACTTGCTGCTGTGCGCATCATACCTTCCTCTTGGGGTTGCCCAACGAACGTGTGAAATACACGCCATCAGTGCTACCTTTAAAATTCCATCATTCACCTTTGCAATATATAGCTCATGGGACAAATAGCTTAAAAACTATTGTGGTGAAGAATATGTACTTATGTGTCTTATTTCTTAATAAGTTGCTTGTTGAGCGGTAACCATGTTTCGGGGACGCCATCAACTTTTATCTTTGTTGAATATCATGTGAGTTGCTATGCATGTTCATCTTGTCTGAAGTAAGGGCGATTTTCATGATCAAATGGTTTGAGTATGCATACTGTTAGAGAAGAACATTGGGCTCGTGGTGGAAGTTTCAGTTTGGACAATTAATCATCAATCTCTTATGAGAATATTAACTGTTGTTGAATGCTTATGCATTAAAGAGGAGTCCATTATCTGTTGTCTATGTTGTCCCGGTATGGATGTCTAAGTTGAGAATAATCAAAAGCGAGAAATCCAATGCGAGCTTTCTCCTTAGACCTTTGTACGAGCGGCATAGAGGTACCCCTTTGTGACACTTGGTTGAAACATATGCTATGCAATGATAATCCGTGTTAATCCAAGCTAATTAGGACAAGGTGCGAGCACTATTGGTATACTATGCATGAGGCTTGCAACTTATAAGATATCTTATACATAACACATATGCTTTATTACTACCGTTGACAAAAAAAAATCTTGTTTTCAAAATGAAAAGCTCTAGCACAAATATAGTAATCCATGCTTCCCTCTGCGAAGGGCCTATCTTCTACTTTATTGTTGAGTCAGTTTACCTACTTCTTTCTATCCCAGAAGCAAACACTTGTATCAACCGTGTGCATTGATTCTTACATGTTTACCTATTGCACTTGTTATATTACTTTGTGTTGACAATTATCCATGAGATATACATGTTGAAGTTGAAAGCAACCGCTGAAACTTATATCTTCCTTTGTGTTGCTTCAATGCCTTTAATTTGAATCTATTGCTTTATGAGTAACTCTTATGCAAGTCTTATTGATGCTTGTCTTGAAAGTACTATTCATGAAAAGTCTTTGTTATATGGTTCATTTGTTTACTCATTGTCTTTACCATTGCTTCGAATCGCTGCATTCATCTCATATGCTTTACAATAGTATGATCAAGATTATGATAGCATGTCACTTCAGAAATTATCATTGTTATCGTTTACCTACTCGAGGCGAGTAGGAACTAAGCTTGGGGATGCTTGATACGTCTCAAACGTATCTATAATTTCTTATGTTCCATGCTACTTTTATGATGATACTCACATGTTTTATACACATTATATGTCATTATTATGCATTTTCCGGAACTAACCTATTGACGAGATGCCGAAGGGCCAGTTGCTATTTTCTGTTGTTTTTGGTTTCAGAAATCCTAGTAAGGAAATATTCTCGGAATCGGACGAAATCAACGCCCAGCATCTTAGAATTCCACGAAGCTTCCAGAACACCCGAGAGCCACCAGAGGAGAGCCCTGGGGGGCCCACACGTGTGGGCGGTGCGGCCAAGAAGCCAGGCGCGCCCCCCTACTGTGTGGTGGCCCCAGGCCCCCTCCGACTCCGCCTCTTCGCCTATTTAAAGCTCCCTGACCTAAAACATCGATACGGAAAAGCCACGGTACGAGAAACCTTCCAGAGCCGCCGCCATCGCGAAGCCAAGATCTGGGGGACAAGAGTCTCTGTTCCGGCATGCCGCCGGGACGGGGAAGTGCCCCCGGAAGGCTTCTCCATCGACACCACCGCCATCTTCATCAACGCTGCTTGTCTCCCATGAGGAGGGAGTAGTTCTCCATCGAGGCTAAGGGCTGTACCGGTAGCTATGTGGTTAATCTCTCTCCTATGTACTTCAATACAATGATCTCATGAGCTGCCTTACATGATTGAGATTCATATGAGTTTTGTATCACAATTCATCTATGTGTTACTCTAGTGATGTTATTAAAGTACTCTATTCCTCCTCCATTGTGTAACGGTGACGAGTGTGTGCATCATGTAGTACTTGGCGTAGGTTATGATTGTAATCTCTTGTAGATTATGAAGTTAATTATTGCTATGATAGTATTGATGTGATCTATTCCTCCTTCATAGTGTGATGGTGACAGTGTGCATGCTATGTTAGTACTTGGTGTAATTGCAATGATCTATCATGCATTCTAAGGTTATTCAAATATGAACATCGAATGTTGTGGAGCTTGTTAACTCCGGCATTGAGGTGCTCTTGTAGCCCTACGCAATTAGTGGTGTTCATCATCCAACAAGAGAGTGTAGAGTGGTTTTATTATGTGATCAAAGTTGAGAGTGTCCACTAGTGAAAGTATGATCCCTAGGCCTTGTTTCTAAGCATCGAAACTCCGTTTATTTACTGTTCTGTTGCATGTTTACTCTCTGCCATATTTTATTCAGATTATGATTACCACTCATATACATCCATACTACTTGTATTTCACTATCTCTTCGCCGAACTAGTGCACCTATACATCTGAAAAGTGTATTAGGTGTGTTGGGGACACAAGAGACTTCTTGTATCGTGATTGCAGGGTTGCTTGAGAGGGATATTTTTGACCTCTTCCTCCCTGAGTTCGATAAACCTTGGGTGATCCACTTAAGGGAAACATGATGCTGTTCTACAAACCTCTGCTCTTGGAGGCCCAACACTGTCTACAAGAATAGAAGCACCCGTAGACATCAAGGGGTACCTCTATGCCGCCTGTACAAAGGTCCAAGGAGACAACCATGGACATCCATACCGGGAAAACATAGAAAACAGATAATGGACTCCTCTTTTAATGCTTAAGCATTCAACAACAGATAATGTTCTCATAAGAGATTGAGGATTAGTGTCCAAACTGAAACTTCCACCATGATTCATGGCTTTAGTTAGCGGCCCAATGTTCTTATCTAACAATATGAATACTCAAACCATTTGATCATGAAAATCACCCTTACTTCAGACAAGACAAACATGCATAGCAACTCACATGATATCCAACAAAGGTGTAATAGTTGATGGCGTCCCCAGAAACATGGTTACCGCTCAACAAGCAACTTATAAGAAATAATATACATAGCAACATATTCAATACCACAATAGTTTTTAAGGCTATTTCCCCATGAGCTATGTATTGCAAAGATAAAGAATGGAATTTTAAAGGTAGCACTCAAGTAATTTACTTTGGAATGGCAGAGAAATACCATGTAGTAGGTAGGTATGGTGGACACAAATGGCATAGTTTTTGGCTCAAGGATTTGGATGCACGAGAAGTATTTCCTCTCAGTACAAGGCTTTGGCTAGCAAGGTTGTTTGAAGCTAACACAAGTATGAACCGGTACAGCAAAACTTACATAAGAACATATTGCAAGCATTATAAGACTCTACACTGTCTTCCTTGTTGTTCAAACACTTCACCAGAAAATATCTGGACCTTAGAGAGACCAATCATGCAAACCAAATTTCAACAAGCTCTACGGTAGTTCTTCATTAATGGGTGCAAAGTACATGATGCAAGAGCTTAAACATGATCTATTTGAGCACAAAAATTTCCAAGTATCAAATTCAAGACAATATATCAATTACCACATGAAGCATTTTCTGTTTCCAACCATATAACAATGAACGAAGCAGTTTCAACATTTGCCATGAACATTAAGAGTACAGCTAAGAACACATGTGTTCATATGCAACAGCGGAGCGTGTTTTTCTCCCATACAAATAATGCTAGGATCCGATTTTATTCAAACAAAAACAAAAATAAAATCAAACAGACGCTCCAAGTAAAGTACATAAGATGTGACTGAATAAAAATATAGTTTCACTAGAGGTGACCTGATAAGTTGTCGATGAAGAAGGGATGCCTTGGGCATCCCCAAGCTTAGATGTTTGTGTCTTCTTGAAAGATGCAGGGATGAACCACGGGGGCATCCCCAAGCTTAGAATTTTCACTCTTCTTGATCATATTGTATCATCCTCCTCTCTTGATCCTTGAAAACTTCCTCCACACCAAACTCGAAACAAAATCATTAGAGGGTTAGTGCATAATAAAAAATTCACATATTCAGAGGTGACATAATCATTCTTAACACTTCTGTACATTGCACAAAGCTACTGAAATTTAATGGAACAAAGAAATCCATCAAACATAGCAAAACAGGCAATGCGAAATAAAAGGCAGAATCTGTCAAAACAGAACAGTCCGTAAAGACGAATTTTTATGGGGCACTTAACAGGCTCAGATGAAAATCTCAAATTGAATGAAAGTTGCGTACATATCTGAGGATCACGCACGTAAATTGGCAGATTTTTCTGAGTTATCTACAGACGGGTCTGCTCAATTTCGTGACAGTAAGAAATCTGTTTCTGCGCAGTAATCCAAATCTAGTATCAACCCTACTATCAAAGACTTTACTTGGCACAACAGTGCAATAAAATAAAGATAAGGAGAGGTTGCTACAGTAGTAACAACTTCCAAGACTCAAATATAAAACAAAAGTGCAGAAGTAAAATAATGGGTTGTCTCCCATAAGCGCTTTTCTTTAACGCCTTTCAGTTAGGCGCAGAAAGTGTGAATCAAGTAACATCAAGAGACGAAGCATCAACATCATAATTTGTTATAATAATAGAATCAAAAGGTAACTTCATTCTCTTTCTAGGGAAGTGTTCCATACATTTCTTGAGAGGAAACTGATACTTAATATTCCCTTCCTTCATATCAATAATAGCACCAACAGTTCGAAGGAAAGGTCTTCCCAAAATAATGGGACAAGATGCATTGCATTCAATATCCAAGACAACAAAATCAACGGGGACAAGGTTATTATTAACCGTAATGCGAACATTACCAATCCTCCCCAAAGGTTTCTTTGTAGAATTATCAGCAAGATTAACATCCAAATAACAATTTTTCAATGGTGGCAAGTCAAGCATATTATAGATTTTCTTAGGCATAACAGAAATACTTGCACCAAGATCACATAAAGAATTACAATCAAAATCACTGACCTTCATCTTAATGATGGGCTCCCAACCATCTTCCAACTTCCTAGGAATAGAAGTTTCAAGTTTTAACTTATCTTCTCTAGCTTTAATGAGAGCATTTGTAATATGTTTTGTAAAGGCCAAATTTATAGCACTAGCATTAGGACTTCTAGCAATTTTTTGTAAGAACGTTATAACTTCACAGATATGACAATCATCAAAATCTAAACCATTATGATCTACAGCAATGGGATCATTGTCCCCAATATTTTGAAAAATTTCAGCAGTTTTATCACAAACAGTTTCAGCAGTTTTAGCAGTTTCAAGCAGTTTTGTACGTTTTGCATTAGGAGTATAAACATTGTCAACACCAATTATTTTACCATTGATAGTAGGAGGTGTAGCAACATGTGAAGTATCAACATTACTAGTGGTGGTAATAGTCCAAACTTTAGCTACATTATCTTTAGCAAGTTTTTCGTTTTCTTCTCTTTCCCACCTAGCATGCAATTCAGCCATCAATCTAATATTTTCATTAATACGAACTTGGATGGCGTTTGCTGTAGCAAATGACTTAATATCTTTATCTTCATTAGGCATAACTTTCAATTTTAAAAGATCAACATCAGCAGCGAGACTATCAACCTTAGAAGCAAGAATATCAATTTTACCAAACTTTTCCTCAACAGATTTATTAAAAGCAGTTTGTGTACTAATAAATTCTTTAAGCATGGCTTCAAGACTAGAGGGTGTACTCCTATTATTGTTCTAAGAATTACCATAATAATTACCATAACCATTACCATTATTAGAAGGATATGGCCTATAGTTGTTACCAGAATTATTCCTATAAGCATTGTTGTTGAAATTATTACTTTTAATGAAGTTCACATCAAAATTCTCTTCTTGAGCAACCAATGAAGCTAAAGGAACATTATTAGGATCAACATTAGATCTACCATTCACAAGCATAGACATAATCACATCAATCTTATCACTCAAGGAGGAGGTTTCTTCAACAGAATTTACCTTCTTACCTTGTGGAGCCCTTTCCGTGTGCCATTCAGAGTAATTTATCATCATATCATCAAGAAGCTTTGTTGCCGCCCCCAAAGTAATGGACATAAAAGTACCTTCAGCAGCTGAATCCAATAGGTTCCGCGAAGAAAAACTCAGTCCTGCATAAAAGGTTTGGATGATCATCCAAGTAGTTAGTCCATGGGTAGGGCAATTCTTTACCAAAGATTTCATTCTTTCCCATGCTTGAGCAACATGTTCATTATCCAATTGCTTAAAATTCATTATGCTACTTCTCAAAGATATAATTTTAGCGGGAGGATAATATCTACCAATAAAAGCATCTTTACATTTAGTCCATGAATCAATACTATTCTTAGGCAAAGATAGCAACCAATCTTTAGCTCTTCCTCTTAATGAGAAAGGAAACAATTTCAGTTTTATAATGTCTCCATCTACATCCTTATACTTTTGCATTTCACAAAGTTCAACAAAATTATTAAGATGGGCAGCAGCATCATCGAACTAACACCAGAAAATTGCTCTCTCATAACAAGATTTAGTAAAGCAGGTTTAATTTCATAGAATTCTGCTGTAGTAGCAGGTGGAGCTATAGGTGTGCATAGGAAATCATTATTATTTGTGCTAGTGAAGTCACACAACTTAGTGTTTTCAGGAGTATTCATTTTAGCAGTAGTAAATAAAGCAAACTAAATAAAGTAAATGCAAGTAACTAATTTTTTGTGTTTTTGATATACAGATAGCAAACAAGACAAATGAAATAAAGTAAAGCAATTAATTTTTTTGTGTTTTTGATATAAAGAAAGCAAACAAAGCAGAAAATAAAATAAAGTAAAGCAAGACAAAAACAAAGTAAAGAGATTGGAAGTGAGAGACTCCCCTTGCAGCGTGTCTTGATCTCCTCGGCAACGGCGCCAGAAAACAGTCTGCTGGCGTGCAGTTGACGTGGGAGATAGAAATCTTTGTGGTGTAACTTTTCTTCAGGTCCCCGGCAACGGCGCCAGAAAACAGTCTTGATACGCGTGAAGCACACGTCCGTTGGGAACCCCAAGAGGAAGGTGTGATGCGTACAACAGCAAGTTTTCCCTCAGTAAGAAACCAAGGTTTATCGAACCAGTAGGAGTCAAGGACCACGTGAAGGTCGTTGGTGACGGAGTGTAGTGCGGCGCAACACCAGGGATTCTGGCGCCAACGTGGAACCTGCATAACACAATCAAAGTACTTTGCCCCAACGTGATAGTGAGGTTGTCAATCTCACCGGCTTGCTGTAAACAAAGGATTAAATGTATAGTGTGGAAGATGATATTTGTTTGCGAAGAACAGTAGAGAACAATGATTGCAGTAGATTGTATTCAGATGTAAAAGAATGGACCGGGGTCCACAGTTCACTAGTGGTGTCTCTCCCATAAGATAAATAGCATGTTGGGTGAACAAATTACGGTTGGGCAATTGACAAATAGAGATGCATACATATCATGATGATTACTATGAGATTTAATCAGGGCATTACGACAAAGTACATAGACCGCTATCCAGCATGCATCTATGCCTAAAAAGTCCACCTTCGGGTTAGCATCCGCACCCCTTCCGGTATTAAGTTGCAAACAACGGACAATTGCATTAAGTATGGTGCGTAATGTAATCAACACAAATATCCTTAGACAAAGCATTGATGTTTTATCCCTAGTGGCAACGAGCACATCCACAACCTTAGAACTTTCCGTCACTTGTCCCGGATTCAATGGAGGCATGAACCCACTATCGAGCATAAATACTCCCTCTTGGAGTCACAAGTATCAACTTGGGCAGAGCCTCTACTAGCAACGGAGAGCATGCAAGAACATAAACAACATATATATGATAGATTGATAATCAACTTGACATAGTATTCAATATTCATCGGATCCCAACAAACACAACATGTAGCATTACAAATAGATGATCTTGATCATGATAGGCAGCTCACAAGATCTAAACATGATAGCACAATGAGGAGAAGACAACCATCTAGCTACTGCTATTAACCATAGTCCAAGGATGAACTACTCACGCATCAATCCGGAGGCGGGCATGGTGATGTAGAGCCCTCCGGTGATGATTCCCCTCTCCGGCAGGGTGCCGGAGGCGATCTCCAGAATCCCCCGAGATGGGATTGGCGGCGGCGGCGCCTCTGGAAGCATTTCCGTATCGTGGCTCTCGGTAATAGGATTTTCGTGACGGAGAGTTTAAGTAGGCGGAAGGGCAGAGTCGGGGGGCTGACGAGGGGCCCACAACATAGGGCGGCGCGGGCCCCTCCTTGGCCGCGCCGCCTTGTGGTGTCGCCACCTCGTGGCCCCACTTTCGTATGCTCTTCGGTCTTCTGGAAGCTCCGTGGAAAAATAAGACCCTGGGCGTTGATTTCGTCCAATTCCGAGAATATTTCCTTTGTAGGATTTCTGAAACCAAAAACAGCAGAAAACAACAACTGGCTCTTCGGCATCTTGTTGATAGGTTAGTGCCGGAAAATGCATATAAATGATGTAAAGTGTATATAAAACATGTGAGTATTGTCATAAAAGTAGCATGGAACATAAGAAATTATAGATACGTTTGAGACGTATCACCCCCCCATAGGCTGGCACCCCCCTGGTCGCGCCGCCATGTGGGGTGGGGCCCCCAGGGCTCCCCTCTGGTCCCTCTCTGGCTCTCTGGAAGCTTCCGTGAAATATAAGATCGTGGGCGTTGATTTCGTCCAATTCCGAGAATATTTCCTTTGTAGGATTTCTGAAACCAAAAACAACAGAAAACAGGAACTGACACTTCGGCATCTTGTTAATAGGTTAGTTCCGGAAAATGCATCAAAACGATATAAAGTATGAATAAAACATGTAGGTATTGTCATAAAACTAGCATGGAACATAAGAAATTATAGATACGTTGGAGACGTATCAATAATTCATATAATAAGAAAGACGTTGGCATTTGCACATATAATGATAAAAACATCCTAGTATAAAATAACCATAGGCGTGTGTTCCTATTTAATCGTGTGTGCTCCCAATGAGAAACTTGCACGACATCTTTTATCCTACCAACCCGTTTGCAGCGGGGCCTCGAGGAAATCTACTGGTAATTAAGGTACCCCTTTTAATAGAGCAAAGCATTAACACTCAGTGAACACACGTGATCCTCACATCATAGCCATCTCCTCCGTTTATTCCAATTATTGTCACTTTGGGGCCTTGGGTTCCAAACAACGATACGTTTATACAACTTGCAGGTATGATAAAAAACAATAATTATCATCATCAATCAATAACATGTTTAGATCTGAGAGCATGGCACTCGGGCCCAAAGTGACAGACATTAAGCATAACAAGTTGCAACAATGTCAAAAATACTAACAACGGATACTAAGCAGAATGCCCATAACAATCTTATATCTATTACATGAACAATCTCATTCAATCCCTATCATCCCCTACAGCCTACAACGGGAAATTACTCACACATGGATGGGGGAATCATGGATGGTTGATGGAGAGGCGTCGGTGATGGCGATGTCGATAATCTCTTCCAATTCCCCGTCCCGGCAGGGTGCCAGGACGGAGTTTCTGGTTCCCGGATTGGGGTTTCTGGTGGCAGTGCAGCAGCGGAACTCTTTCTGGAAAAATGTCGAACCCCCATCTATTTTTAGGGTCAGAGGCTTAATATAGTCCGGAGGAGTGGTCGAGGGGGTGGCCGAGGTGGCCACACCACCCCTAGGCGCGGCCAAGCCTGGCCCGCGCCTAGGCCAGGTGTGGGCCCCTTGTGGCCGTTCTCCGTCTTGTCTTCTGACTCCGTGAGTCTTCGAGTGAAATATGGATTTTGCGAAAGTTGGATTTCTACACCAAAACGAGACACCAGAGCAATTCTGTTAAAAACAGCGTTAGTCCGTATTAGTTGTATTCAAAACACACAAATTAGAGGGCAAACAATAGCAAAAGTGTTCGGGAAAGTAGATACGTTTTGGACGTATCAGCGACGTCGGGGCCAGGACATGGCCACCTGATAAGTGGGCACCGACGCAAGATGCGGAGGACAGCGATGCCGCACGGCCGTTCTCCACCCAGCCCACACATGCAACAACCGTGTGCGTCGACGACTATGGGGACCCGCCAACAGGGCATGTCCTCACCACAGACGATGCTAGCAAGAACAAGGGGGAGATCCAGGACACAAGTATTCAACGATGATGAGGAAAATTGTTTGTGCGACACGTGGCTGGCGACCAGCCATGACTATATTAATGGCGCACAGCAAAAGGGCAAGGTGTACTGGCCAAGGGGATGCAGGAGTACAATGAGAGAAAGCTCCACGACCCCTACAAGATGCGCAGCGAACGCATGGAAGAGTCCATCAGAAAAAGATGGAACTACATCAAACAAGAGAGAAGCAAGTTCTACTCCGCCGTCGAACATTGCATCAACAACCCCGTTAGCTGGCGTCATTTTCAGTGATAAACAAACGAGCATGATCATTCTATTCTATGTACATCATTCACAAACCATGATCCCGGTGCTAAACCAATTGCAGGTATCCCGAGCCTTGGAGAGGTTCAAGACAACACATAAGAAGAGCTTCCATATGGTCCATTGCTGGGACAAGCTGAAGGGTGCTGGTTGACAAGGTTTGCCGCCTACGATGAAGCTGTGAAGAATGGGACAGCAGTTGTCGTCGACAACGAAGATGACAATCATGGCCATCATGCCCTTCCACCTCGTCCCCGAGGTCATAAGGCTACCAAGACCGATCTAGCCCGGGAGACAGCTGCCCTTGAGTTCAACCAAAGCTTGGAGAAATTGATGGCCGAGAATCAAGATGTCATGGCGAAAAGGGACGAGAAGAAGCGTTTGGAAAAAGAGGCCGCAACTGTCATCTACCTCAACCTCACCAAAGAGGTCATTGAGGTCCAAAGGATGGATGTCGAGGCCAAAAAGGCAGACGCCGAGGCCAAATTGTGTGACGCCGAGGCCAGGAGGATGGACGCGGAGGCCAAGACCCGTGCAGATGACACAAGGATCATGCTAGCCGATTTGAGCAGCGTCGACGATGACACCAGGGCTTGGTTCATGAAGAGGCGTGTCGAAATCCACGCGCGAGACGCCTGATCTGCGGCGCCAATGTCTAGCACCATGGCCACCTTTTGGACTTCATATGCTGTTCTGGCCTTGTTGTGCTCCTTTTAATTCCATTGTGTGTTGTACCATGTATAAAGTGTGATGAACTTATTTCAAACCTCGATTTCAGCCAATTTTAGACTATAATTTCGTGCAAATTTGAGCAAATTTGAGGCTACAACCTATTTTCTGAATTTTCTGAACCTAACTGGCCCGCGCCAAAAATGCGTCGGCCCACTGGAGCCACCCCAAACGCAAACGGACGCATGACTATTTTCGCGTCCACGAGCCGACGCAAACGGACGAACGCAAACATTTTGATCGTCCAAAATGCGTCAGCCCGCTGGAGATGCCCTGCCCTCGTACATTCTCGTACATTCGAACTCAGGGCCATTTCTGCGTGCAGTAATCTTCTTCATCATAAAAAGTAGCGTACTCTCTTTTGTTCTATTTTTGAACAATTCTTTTAAACCGGAGGAAATACACTATATTTATTTTCAGATACACGAAAGGTCAGTTACCCCAATTTATCTAACAAATTTCAGTAGGCATGTTTTTTCTTAGCAAATTTTGTCGACTACTGTCTTAGACAAACCAGATACATGGCTCGAGTTTGTGCAAGAATATGCTCCGCACGCGCATACAGAGTAATTGGGCTGGCCCACTAGCAAGTTAAGCTCGGTATTTTTCAGGCTTTTTCGTTTTTTTAAGTTGGGCAGTTTTCTGATTCAACTGTTTTTGATGTTTTTATATATGCTATTTTTGGGTTTCATGTGGTTTTCCTTAGATTTTAACAATTGCTTAGATTTTTAAAATGTTCAAACATAAATATTCAAATTATGTTCAACTAAAAAAATGTTTATATTAAAACTTGTTCAAATTTAAATTTTATTCAAATTGAAAAGTTATTGAATTTAAGAACTGTCCAGATTTAAAAGTTGCTCAGACTTTAAATTTACTCAAATCTAAAATTTGTTCAGTTATAAAAATGTTTGAATTTAAAAGAAAGGAAAGACATACGTTATTCCCGCACACATTGGAGCGGACGATAGAGCCTCCTCGTTGTCTTAAGCCATGACTAGGACTAGGATAGTTAAGCCTAAAGTTGGAGATCATCATAATAAAGCACGAAACACAGCCCAAGTAGGCGAGTACCCAAATCTATGTGAATGAAGATTCTGCCAACCTAGAAAGTCCAAAGAGACTGCTCTACCATCCAGTAAGCCGCAGCAGCTCCTTTGCCACGAGGGAATAGCACTTCACACCACTTGTTGGAGCTAAAGCTGCACAAAATCACAACTTTATTTTGTTGTTGCACAAAAAACTACTTTTTCATGCAATTCTTTACAGAGAACACAGTAGTACTGATTAAGAAACCTAATATGCCATTAGAAAATTAGGCGCACCTTCAAGAGCCCAAGCCAAGCTCAATGCGACCAAACTAGTCTGCTGAAATTCATCACCGAGTTAAGAACACATGTTTCGCACAACAGTTTGTAGAAATCAGGAAACACTAGGAAAACGCTTCTACACCGACGGTACCATCATATAAAATCACACATACATAGTCAATATGTCATCATACACCGGCATATCCATATCTATACATCGATAAAATGTATCACATATCCATACACACACATAAACAACCATATCCAAACATAAACAAAAATGTATCACACATTTATACAGACACATACACCGGTCACCTCGATCACCGGCAAAACACATACTAAACCGCCGAGAATATCATCACTACAAAATGAAAGACAACACCAATTTAACATGGATATTCGTGCAAGTCAAAGTCTATGAATGAAAAATGATCAAACATGGATAGTTTGGTAGGGAACTAACCAGCTGCGACGAGTGTCGGCAAGACTCGGACTCACGGCTCTCTCCATGGGTCAAGGGACAGGGCGAGACGCAGGTGGAGTGATCAAGACTCCGAAATGTTCCATCTCCAAAACTCGTTATCTTCTTGCTGGTCAAACCCTCACCAAAAGGATGAAACTGAAACAAAATTAGCACTGTAGACGAACCTTACCCATAGAATGTGATGTTGTTCACGGATTCCACTGCCTGCGTCCTCAGAGGATGAGAGGTGGTGTCAGTAGTGTCACGGAGAGAAAGCAAAAAAGGGGATCAGCCTGAGAGGACCGGAGGTGGTGGCAGTAGTCGGATGTGTCTTTGGTGTGCTGCGTGGGGCCCTAGGCATCAGAGGACGAGAGGTCAGGACTCAATACTATGTTCTGTATACATTAAGTGGATATGATTGTTGTTTCCTTCCTTAGTTAAATATAAAACAACAATATTAAAACTCAAAACAAGAGGCTAAAGTGCTAAACCATAATCTACGAAATTATATCTCATAAAGCATACTTTTGGTTTAAGTGTGCAAAGTTTCAATGTGTATTGAGAACCATGGTGTCATCGTGTGCCCCTGGTTTGCCCGAATGTTGCGTGCTTTTGATTGAGTTACTTTATAAATTTACTTATTACATATGCAATTCAACCCACAATGACATTCAGGACATCAATCTTAGTCAATGTCTTATGTTTTTATCGTTTTTATTTATACAAAGTCTGCATCTCAACACGATCTTTACGGGATCGTGCGCCAAGGCGCACATCTAAATCTAGTTGTTTATCAGTCGTAGATGGTGAGGATGACCTTCCATTTCATTATCTCCCTCACATCAGAGTACTAGGACTAGAACATCTCAATCTTACAAAAATTCCAGGTGTGTTAAGGTATACAAATAAGTTAGCTGTCTTGGACATTTCAAACAGCTGGACAAGTGCAGTCATACCAAGCTGGATATGGGTGAACTGGAAGGATACTATGGTTTATTTGGATCTCTCGAATAATATGTTTAGAGGCCTCGAAAGTTGTCCAACATTTAAATTACAGACCCTCAATCTTAATTCCAACAAACTTCATCGTGTTGTACCTATAACACTAACACCCACCTCGCTTGTTGGTTCTACACTAGATTACTGAAACAATAGCTTCTCTTCCACTATACGTGACTTCGTCTGTAGGTTCCTTGACTTTCTTCAAAACACAAATTATCTTAATCTGTTCAAGAACAAATTATTCGGTAAGATACGATGGTCTATTTGTACCATGCGCTATCTTGTGATGCTGGACTTATCATACAACAAATTTAGCGGCGCAGTGCTATCCTGCCTAATGCAACCTGGCATCTTAATAAGTACTTTAATGTTAACAAATAATAATTTTCATGGGATGACCAAAAATATTGAAGTAATAGACTTGAACAGTTACCGGATTCAAGGCGAAATACCCAGGTCGCTAACTAGCTAGTTGCAGAGTCTTAGAGGTCCTTGATATTGGCAACAACAAAATTACTGATTCTTTTCCATCTTGGTTCAGAAATATGTGCAACCTTCGGGTTCTTATCGTGAGATCCAATCAATTTTATGGCTCAATAAGAAGCTCTACTGGAAGTGATGAAAATGTGAAGCACTTCTCGGGTTTGCAAATTATTGATTTGGCCTCAAATAACTTTTCTGGGAGCTTGAATCCAAAATGGTTTGACAGGCTAGAAACAATGATGGCAAACTCTAGCAGTGAGGGTTATGCTCTGGCCTCACTGTGTTTTGTTTTCTCAAATGAAATCCACAAATGATCAGTTACTCTCTCAGCAATAAAGCTCAATTTTTCAAACAAAAGTTCAGTAGATTTTCTTTGAAGTCCAGACCAAGTCAAGCCGGGTTCTCAATCCCAGCATAACAACCCGAAACCCAGCCTAAGGACCCAGATTATATACCATGTAGTAGTAAGCACAATGTGGATGCTCGTCCAATCCAGTTATTAAAATGTAATGGTACACATGACAAGAAATTTTAATAGAAACTGAAGTGCGCAACATATAGCTAATATGAATGTGGCAAGTTCTTTAAACTTTGGTGACTTTGATTTTAGTCTCGCCCAGGTTCCTCCAAAGGCCCATAAGGAGCTCAAACAAGTCATCAATGTCGGCATCTTTGCTAAGTTTGATTTCAACCACTTCCAAATTATCACACTGGAAAGACATCAGGTTCTGGCTTTCCAAAGCTACCTGTCGCCACTTGGCCCTTGCAGTCCTCCTCTTTGAGTGGCCTGAAAACTTTAGACACAGCATAAAGCAAATCAAGAAAATGTGTGATAGGAGGGAAACTAAGTGATAAAATATTGTATTGAGTGCAAAACATAGTAGGAATACCTCACAATTCTGGAAAGTAAGCCTTTTCAAGCTAGGTGCCCTTTGCAGAAAGCAATTCAATGATTGGAAGTTTGCTTCTGTTTTGAGATGGCATCCGTTGATTAACAAGGTTCTCATATTTTGGAACTTTGGGAGTTTATCTGACATCCACTGTATTTTGTCCTAAAATACACAAACGAAATTTCTCAAAGGGCGACTAGAGATATTCTATGTCAAAATATATCTCATTGTAATCAACAGATGGAGGTAAAATAATACTATGAATTATATTAATGATTTCAATATATTGTAATTCTTTGACGGTAAATTGAGACAACCGGTTTCGCAGATTGCTACCTTATTATTGTAATATGATCACATGATTATATTCCCTTGAACATTATTATGTTCTGAAGATCCAAAACATAATTCAGAAATTAACATTTGCATGAGATAAACCCATTTAATGCTCGATGAAGCAACATAGATCTAGTATAGTGACTATATGCATGATTAAGCACACACCAACTAATGTAATTCGACGACCATAAAAATTGAAATAGTGCTTACCATCATCACTGCACCGGACAACTCTAGGTTCACTACGTTAAATATGTTATATAACTTCTCCCAAAAGCCGGGGTTGATGTGGCCGTATGTGTTCACTCGTATTGATGCCTTGACAAAGGAAGATGTGTACTTTACATATATACCATCTGGACAGAAGAGAGTTGAGAAAGAAGTATGGAGAGAAGTTAGCTTTGGAGCTGTAACCAGAATTCCCTTCTGCATGTGGCCAAAACAATCATCGATTGTAAGGTGTCGTAGACTTTTGGACATAATCTCGCTAAACTGATTGAAACACCTGACGAGTCTTAACTCTTCGAGAAGAGGATACCCTGAACAGAGCTCCTCAGAAAAACTAGCACCCAATTTTACACCACAAAGATGTAGGCTTGTGAGGCGATATGAGTTAGATCCCAAACTAGGGAAGAACCAATCCGCAGATCTATAGCTGAAGCCCATGTGAATGTCGATCACCGCGGGGCTGCAATGGAGGCCCCTTCGGATCCATCTCGAGCATGCCTCGGTCACCTGCTGCCTATCGTAGTAATCCAGTGCGGGGACATGAATCCGGAGCTTGTCCAAGGATGAGGCGTTGTTGAGCAGCGAGAGGTTGTTGCCGAACTCCTCGAACGGCTGCCACTCCTCCTTGCTTATATTGTTCAGTTCATAGTATGTTTTGCGGCAGAACAACGTCAGATCGAAGTCAACGCAGGGCACGGCGCGCCAGAGGTGCCTCCATCAGTCCATCTCCGCGAGAGCACGCTCGTTCGGACCACCTGCCGGGAGTCGAGGAAGGAGAGGATGCTGTGTATGAGGCTGTCGGGCAGGTCGCTTAGCCGGTCATCATCCGCGGCAACGCAAATCCGCTTGCTGGGTGGCTCCATTGATTGATCTCCGCTGGTGTAAACAGCAGTATGAGTCCGCTTGCTGGAGGGCTCCATCGATCTATCTCCGGGGTTCTGGTCGGAATCCTCGTGAGCGCGCGGGACACGCAGTCTGCAGCCGCCTGCCGATTCGACGACGCAAGCGGCAAACCCTAGAACGGAGGGAGACTGGGAGAGTCCAGCAATTTGGACGCGAGAATTAAGGCATCTCGCAGCGGTTTATACTATAGTTATTAGTAGCTACGTAATATGGTGAGCGTGAGGTGCTAGTACTAGTAAGTTTGTTTCGGTACGTTTCCGTGAAATCATTTTCCTCTGTGGCCCTTTGCAGCGCCACGTATCCTGTCCAGGTACGCTACACCATACAGCTTTCCGTTCTTATTCATGTATGCATGTGTGGATTTTGTTGGAAGTGAACTAGCTAGATGCGTGGGGTGATAGTAGCAATAACATACTGCAAGAAAATGCAATTTGAGGCAGGGATCAATCCATATGCATTTTCACGTGAGAAACACATCCTACTCCGTTTGTTTCCTGATCACATAAATATTATGTAGCTTGATCTTGTAAGTATTCTGTAATGTAGCTACATGAATGATTTTCTCCAAGCAATGGGGATCGCACCCAGGTGGAAATAAGAGGGAAGGAGAGAGGAAAAGGGGTAAACAATTACTTATTAAATAAAAATACATTAATTTGTTTGCCAGGCACCGACTGACAAGGGATTAACTTGTCAATGCCTACGGATTGTAGACTAGGGTTTAGTTAGATGTCGAGGGCAAGTAGATCTCGAAGGTTTCAGCCGAAAAGTACTCGACGAATACAAAACTAGGGTTGTGTTGACAGTAAATTCGATCCTCTCTTTGTCCCTCGACTCCCCCTTATATAGGAGGCGGAGCCGAGGGATTCGTAATACACAAGTTTACAGAGTCCGGGAGGGTTTCCAACCCATCCCGCAAGATTACAAACGACGACTCCTATTACAACTCTAGCTTTCCTTAATAGTATTTTGGGCTTCCGAATCTTCTTATTCTTCGGGTAATGGGCCTTCAGTAAACCCCGGGTACCATATTCGGCAGGCCCATTGGGTATGCCTATGTCAGTAGCCCCCGAGATTTTGCTTGAATCGCAGAGTCAGGGAAAATCTCCACTGTTTATATTTACTCGACAACTTTAAACTTCTCTATATTTCCTCATATGAATTTCTATATTGTACAGGGATAATGGTAATTGGGGCTAGTTCATCTGACGGATCAGGTACTAGTTAACTGCTCTAGTGGCAATCCGCAAAAACCTACTTCAAGATCACGTCCCCGGACATGATCTCGGGACACTGGTGTAAACTTCGACAGGTGCCGCTTAAGGTCTTACCATTCTGTCGAGTCCCAGTCATGTTTATCGGGTACCTAACGCGTCCGTTAGGATTTTTCTTCGTATCTGTTGATACGGATAAAAGTAGCAAACCGACGTCAGAGACGGCGCCACGCCACTCAGAACGGATCTGGGGTCTTACCTTCGCAAAATTTTGCGGCATTCAGAAATTGTTCGCAACTTTGGCGTTCTGAGAATATATTGTCGAGTGCTTATTCGGCTGTTGGAATGGCACATTTTATTGAGTCAACGGATGACTTATATTGCTCTCCCGATGGGAGTATATGTAGAGTTACTTGTAACTCGAAATATACTCTCTTGTTCTTCTATCTTTCTCTCTTTTTTTTTAATAATTTCATCGGGTACGCGAACAGCGTTCCCGATGGGAGTAGCCCCCGAGGCTACAGCCAAGGACTTGTGCTTGGGTGTAGGCTCCACGCCTTATGCCGCTATATTTTCTTTTTCTCCCGAAATTTTCAAATCTCTCGGGTGCGCGAACAGCGCTCCCGATGGGAGTAGCCCCCGAGGCTATGAGCAAATATTTTGTATTTGATCATAGGCTCACACCATTTCTATTTTGCCTTTCTCAAACTTTTCATTTTTTCCAAAGTAGCCCCCGAGCATTTGGGCAAAAACTTGTATTTGATCAAAGGCTCTTGAAATAATCCATCAATCTTCTGCTGTCTCCATTCTTTACAACCCTTCATAGCCGAAATTTTCTCTTGTCAAGGTGACATCATTGCTGACGATAGCCATGATCACTGTATCTGGAAATCGCGAGATGTTCTCTCTCACTGCCTTGCGGGCCCAAACTTCGCATTATATTGACACGTCGTGCAAGTGGGGGACACACGCCCTCCGCTTTTCCTGGCGCACGTACTGTAGTTGCTGCACTTTCTCATCTATATGAATTTACCGTTTACCCCTTGTCCACGTGTACATCATCTGCCACAGACTTTTTCCATCCAACGGTGCGCCGCTTCGCCGCACCTCTATATAAGATCCCCTTCTTCTTCCTTGAGCACTTCCGCTCGCGCCGTTCTTTTGCTCTCCTCTGCAAAAACTCCTCTTGCGCCCCACAGTTCCCTGAGCTCATCTTCTTCCAAGCTGCATTCCTGCGCCATTGTTAATGCCACCGCGTAGATTGACCAGACACAGCACGCCAGAATCGACGATGGCTTCCGTGGATCTGGGAAGCACCGAGTGGGAGAGATCCAAAATCTCCACCCAGGACATCAATCTCCTGAAGAAACTGGGGATCAGCAAGAAACCCAAGGCGATGTGCTTCCCCAGGGAAGAAAGCTACCCAACCCCTCCAATGGAGTATCGGGTTAGTTTTGTCGACCATCTCATCCGCGGCCTTTCTGCCCCCATTCACCCTTTCCTTCGAGGATTGCTTTTTGTTTACGGTCTACAACTTCATCACCTTACGCCCAATTCCATCCTCCACATTTCCATTTTCATCACCCTCTGTGAAGCCTTCCTTGGCGTCCAGCCTAACTGGGCGCTATGGAAGCGCATTTTCTTTTGTCGCCGCAATGGTTCTCCCAATGTCGCCTATAATATAGGCGGCGTTGTTATCTGTGTTCGCTCCGATGTCGAGTATTTCGACGTCAAATTCCCTGACTCAGTTCAAGGGTGGCGCAATAAGTGGCTGTACATCCATGAGGAGAACCATGGATGTGCTGAAGACAATATTCCTCCTTTTGACGGTGCCGAGAAAATCCACCGCCGCCGTTCCTGGGATGCAGAAGCTACCGATGAAGAAAAACGGCGACGGAAGCACTGATGACCCGCATCCGCGAGCTGCAAAACACCCGCGGCCAAGAACTATCGGGTATTCAGATCACAGCTTATTTCCTTAGAATCAGAGTGCAGCCTCTACAGGCTCGCAAAAATCCCCTCTGGAAGTATGCTGGCGACAAGGATACGGATCGCCTGTCGGTGGATTTATCGGTCAAGGACTTAGAAAAGCTTGTCCGAAAAATTTCCTCCCTTAGCAAAAAAGATCCTGTCCCATCTTCTTGTCGAGTAAAACCATATAGCACCGCCAATGCTCTCCCCAAGGTAACTTTTTATCGACTCTCTATTTTCTTTTGACAACTTGTGCATAACTCTTTTATTGACATCTCTCTTTTCTTTATACAGGACCATCCATCTATTGTCTCTCTTCCTCCCCTTCCTGAAGGTGGGGAAGTCGGAGAACGAGCCATTATCGATGATGATAACCAAGATGCTCCTGGCGCTGATAGCGAACCCGCAGGTTCTCGAAAATCTGCGGGATCTTCTGAAAAGGAAGCTGAATCCGAGGGTACTACCTCGGCACACTCTCCTCCTCCTGCTGTTTCTCCAAATAACAAAAGGAAGAGGACTGATGTCGAAGATTCCGGCACCTCCAATGCCGAAGAAGCCGCTCCTTCACGTCGGAAGGCAGCTTTCGATCCATACCTGGAAGCCCTCGTCAGTTCGTAAGTTATTTTTTCTTTCTTATTGTTTTGCTACTTGAAGACCTTTGGCTATCTTGCTTCTCATCTTGTCGCCATTTCATCGTAGTGATGACGAGGAAGAAATACCAGCTCTTGATGCGACTGCTCGAACGAGTACGTCGCATACTCTGGTTGTTTCTGAGGTGCGCATTGAAGGAGAAGAATCTTCGCCTCCTCAACAAAACACCGACGCACCTACTCCTCCTGCAAGCCCTCTTGTCCCTTCGCCAAAAAGGGCGAGAGTTGAATCAATCATACAGCCTACCCTACAATTGGGTAGTGTTGTGGGTATACTTCATGGGTGTACCTCGACAGTGCCTAAGATCCGGCAAGCCCGGGTGGCCCACAGATGGTGATGAGGCATGTGGCCCATCGGGCGGCCCAGTTGCTGTTGATCATGAAGGATGAAGTCCGGCCCAGGATCAGTAGGCCGGATCCGCACCGACATTCG
>NC_061513.1:319113278-319258571 GCF_022539505.1 Lolium rigidum | reverse complement strand
TTTTCATGTGAGCATCATTAAAACTGCTTGAGCCCATCTTAATGGCTATAAAGAAAGAACTTCTTGGGAGATAACCCATGTGTTATTTTGCTACAGTACTTTGTTTTATATTTGTGTCTTGGAAGTTGTTTACTACTGTAGCAACCTCTCCTTATCTTAGTTTTGTGTTTTGTTGTGCCAAGTAAAGTCTTTGATAGTAAAGTAAATACTAGATTTGGATTACTGCGCGAAAACAGATTTCTTTGCTGTCACGAATCTGGGTCTAATTCTATGCAGGTAACTCAGAAAATTAAGCCAATTTACGTGAGTGATCCTCGGATATGTACGCAACTTTCATTCAATTTGGGCATTTTCATTTGAGCAAGTCTGGTGCCCTTTTAAAATTCGTCTTTACGGACTGTTCTGTTTTGACAGATTCTGCCTTTTATTTCGCATTGCTTCTTTTGCTATGTGGGATGGATTTCTTTGTTCCATTGACTTCCAGTAGCTTTGGGCAATGTCCAGAAGTGTTAAGAATGATTGTGTCACCTCTGAACATGTGAGTTTTTGATTATGCACTAACCCTCTAATGAGTTTGATTCGAGTTTGGTGTGAAGGAAGTTTTCAAGGGTCAAGAGAGAAGGATGATATACTATGATCAAGGAGAGTGAAAGCTCTAAGCTTGGGGATGCCCCGGTGGTTCACCCCTGCATATTTCAAAAAGACTCAAGCGTCTAAGCTTGGGGATGCCCAAGGCATCCCCTTCTTCATCGACAAATTATCAGGTTCCTTCTCTTGAAACTATATTTTTATTCGGCCACATCTTATGTACTTTACTTGGAGCGTCTGTGTGCTCTTGTTTTTGTTTTTGTTTGAATAAATGCTTGTGTGGGAGAGAGACACGCTCCGCTGGTTCATATGAACACATGTGTTCTTAGCTTTTAGTATTCATGGCAAAGGTTGAATCTTCTTCGTTAAATTGTTATATGGTTGGAATCGGGAAATGCTACATGTAGTAATTCTAAAATGTCTTGAATAATTTGATACTTGGCAATTGTTGTGCTCATGTTTAAACTCTTGCATCATATACTTTGCACCCATTAATGAAGAAACACCTAGAGCTTGCTAAATTTGGTTTGCATATTTGGTCTCTCTAAAGTCTAGATAATATCTAGTATTGAGTTTTGAACAACAAGGAAGACGGTGTAGAGTCTTATAATGTTTACAATATGTCTTTTATGTGAGTTTTGCTGCACCGGTTCATCCTTGTGTTTGTTTCAAATAACCTTGCTAGCCTAAACCTTGTATCGAGAGGGAGTACTTCTCATGCATCCAAAATCCTTGAGCCAACCACTATGCCATTTGTGTCCACCATACCTACCTACTACATGGTATTTATCCGCCATTCCAAAAAGTAAATTGCTTGAGTGCTACCTTAAAAATTCCATCATTCACCTTTGCAATATATAGCTCATGGGACAAATAGCTTAAAAACTATTGTGGTATTGAATATGTACTTATGCACTTTATCTCTTATTAAGTTGCTTGTTGTGCGATAACCATGTTCCTGGGGACGCCATCAACTATTCTTTGTTGAATATCATGTGAGTTGCTATGCATGTCCGTCTTGTCCGAAGTAAGAGAGATCTACCACCTTAATGGTTGGAGCATGCATATTGTTAGAGAAGAACATTGGGCCGCTAACTAAAGCCATGAATCATGGTGGAAGTTTCAGTTTTGGACATATATCCTCAATGTCATATGAGAACATTAACTGTTGCCACATGCTTATGCATTAAAGAGGAGTCCATTATCTGTTGTCCATGTTGTCCCGGTATGGATGTCTAAGTTGAGAATAATCAAAAGCGAGAAATCCAAAATGCGAGCTTTCTCCTTAGACCTTTGTACAGGCGGCATGGAGGTACCCCATTGTGACACTTGGTTAAAACATGTGTATTGCGATGATCCGGTAGTCCAAGCTAATTAGGACAAGGTGCGGGCACTATTAGTATACTATGCATGAGGCTTGCAACTTGTAAGATATAATTTACATAACTCATACGCTTTATTACTACCGTTGACAAAATTGTTTCATGTTTTCAAAATAAAAGCTCTAGCACAAATATAGCAATCGATGCTTTCCTCTTTGAAGGACCATTCTTTTTTACTTTTATGTTGAGTCAGTTCACCTATTTCTCTCCACCTCAAAAGCAAACACTTGTGTGAACTGTGCATTGATTCCTCCATACTTGCATATTGCACTTGTTATATTACTCTATGTTGACAATTATCCATGAGATATACATGTTACAAGTTGAAAGCAACCGCTGAAACTTAATCTTCCTTTGTGTTGCTTCAATACCTTTACTTTGATTTATTGCTTTATGAGTTAACTCTTATGCAAGACTTATTGATGCTTGTCTTGAAGTACTATTCATGAAAAGTCTTTGCTTTATGATTCACTTGTTTACTCATGTCATTACCATTGTTTTGATCGCTGCATTCATTACATATGTTTACAAATAGTATGATCAAGGTTATGATGGCATGTCACTTCAGAAATTATCTTTGTTATCGTTTTACCTGCTCGGGACGAGCGAGAACTAAGCTTGGGGATGCTGATACGTCTCCGACGTATCGATAATTTCTTATGTTCCATGCCACATTATTGATGATATCTACATGTTTTATGCACACTTTATGTCATATTCGTGCATTTTACGGAACTAACCTATTAACAAGATGCCGAAGTGCCAGTTCCTGTTTTCTGCTGTTTTTGGTTTCAGATATCCTAGTAACGAAATATTCTCGGAATTGGATGAAATCAACGCCCAGGTTCCTATTTTGCCCGGAAGCATCCAGAACACCCGAGAGTCGCCAGTGGGGGGCCACACAGGCCCCAGATGATAGGGTGGCGCGACCCACCCCCTGGCCGCGCGGCCCTATGGTGTCGTCGCCCCTTGAACCTTCTGACGCCGCCTCTTCGCCTATATAAAGGTCCCAGACCTAAAACTTCGATACGGAAAAAGCCACGGTACGAGAAACCTTCCAGAGCCACCGCCATCGCGAAGCCAAGATCTGGGGGACAGGAGTCTCTGTTCCGGCACGCCGCCGGGACGGGGAAGTGCCCCGGAAGGCTCCTCCATCGACACCACCGCCATCTCCATCAACGCTGCTGTCTCCCATGAGGAGGGAGTAGTTCTCCATCGAGGCTCGGGGCTGTACCGGTAGCTATGTGGTTAATCTCTCTCCTATGTACTTCAATACAATGATCTCATGAGCTGCTTTACATGATTGAGATCCATATGATGAGCTTTGTATCGCTACTAGTTGTGTGCTACTCATGTGATGTTATTAAAGTAGTCTATTCCTTCGCATGGTGTAAAGGTGACTAGTGTGTGCACCGTGTGGTTCTTGTCGTAGGCTATGATCATGATCTCTTGTAGATTGTGGAGTTAATTATCATTATGATAGTATTGATGTGATCTATTCCTCCTTCATAGTGTAATGTGGACAGTGTGTGCACTATGTTAGTTCTTGGTTTATTTTGCAATGATCTATTATGCTCTAAGGTTATTTAAATATGAACATTGAATTGTGGAGCTTGTTAACTCCGGCATTGAGGGTTCGTGTAATCCTACGCAATGTGTTCATCATCCAACAAAAGAGTGTATGTAGCACATATGAGAAAGAGTTATTTATTATGCGATCAATGTTGAGAGTGTCCACTAGTGAAAGTATGATCCCTAGGCCTTGTTCCTAAATACTGCTATCGCTGCTTGTTTCCTGTTTTACTGCGTTACTACTGCTGCGTTACTACTGCTTGTTTACTGTCCTGGGCAAAGCACTTTTACGGTGCCGTTGCCACTTGCTCATACTTATTTATACCACCTGTATTTCACTATCTCTTCGCCGAACTAGTGCACCTATTAGGTGTGTTGGGGACACAAGAGACTTCTTGCTTTGTGGTTGCGGGGTTGCATGAGAGGGATATCTTTGACCTCTTCCTCCCTGAGTTCGATAAACCTTGGGTGATCCACTTAAGGGAAACTTGCTGCTGTTCTACAAACCTCTGCTCTTGGAGTCCCAACACTGTCTACAAGAATAGAAGCACCCGTAGACATCAATGCCACAACCAACCTTCGTCATGCTTGGTCGCCATTAGACATGTGGAGTGAGAGGAGCTCTCTTTCGAGAGGTCAACCACGTAAAGGTTGTTCTCCACATATCCAACGAGGACCAATTTGAGATTGTCACTCCTATAGAATTTCACACAATAATTAGTAAAATATGAATTGTAACCGGCATCGGCAAGATGATATATAGAAAGTAAGTTATAGCCAAGGGATTCAACAAGCATAACCGTCTCAAGGCACAAGTCCTTAGAGATTGCTACCTTGCCATACCCAAATACCTTTCCCTTTGAGTTATCACCAAAGGTAATGCTTGACTTCTTGTTGATATCTTCAATGAATTGATCAAGCACACCTCTTCCTCCGGTCATATGATTGGTGCATCCACTATCAAACACCCATTTTGGACCACCGGAGGAATACCCAGACAAAATCAAGTAGAGGATTTAGGAACCCATCGATTAATGGGTTCCTTTGCAATGGCAACAATATCTTTTGGTACCCAAATTGAGTACTCTCTATAAGCATAGCCATTAGGAGGGCCAACATAGTTAGCATAGACATCACCATAATAATCAACAAATAATGCATAGTGATCGTTTGGCTCCGTGCGGTCACCACTAGTGGCTTTGCCCTTTGAGGCTTTGCCATTATTAGTGACCTTCTTGTTCTTATCTTGAGCGGGTTTCTCCTTGTTGTAGTTCTTCTTCTTGTGAGACTTGCGAACATATCCAAGTCCAAACTTTTGATTGTTTGACCTTTGCTTACTCAAGAGGTCATCCAATCCCATCTTGTTCTTGGCGGTGGTGAACTTTGCAAGTTCCTTTGTTAACCTAACATTTTCCTCAAGAATAGATGCATGCTCACAAGAGGATTCATTAGGATGATAGTCGAGACCATATTTAGTCACCAAGGATTCAAGATATGCATTGGTCTCAACATGCAAAGAGAGTTCCTCTTGTAAACGAACATGTTCCTCAACAAGCTTAGCATGCTCACTAGTAAAAGATGTAGGGGAACTAGCATGCTTTTCAACAACAATGGGATCCTTCATTGATTCAAGTGCTTTTGTGTAGGTTTCTTGGAGTAGGTCATGGTTCTCTCCAAGTTTCTTGAGCTCATCCTTAACAAGCTTGTTAGCTCTTTCAAGGTGGTCAAGATCCCTAGTGAGAGAAGCATGAGCAACTTCAAGTTCCTTCTTTGAGGTATGGAGCACTTGAGTCAAAGATTGAGCCCTATCAATAGTTTCTAGGTCCTTAACTTTATCAAGTTCATAAGTTTCAATTTGTTGCTTAAGACCTTGAGATATGCACCTTTCGGTTTTTAGCTCTTGTCTTAGGAGATTGAATCTCCGTTCCTTCTCATTTAAATGATATTCTAATTCCTCAATGGACTCATCCTTTTCCTTGAGTGAGTCCATCAAGAAATCAAACTTGACAAGAGCTTCACCATGAAGGGTGCATCTAACATCATAGAGTTCCTTAAGCACAATTAATTCTTCTTGATTTTCGTTTTCATCATCAAGAACACTAGATAGGGAAGGTGGAGGTTCCATTACCTTGGTTTCCCTTGCCATAAGGCAAGAGCCAACGATTGTAGAGGAGGGAGAGTCATCGGAGTCATCATCTTGAGTTGTTCTTGCCATGAAGGAAGAACCAACATCATTCTCCGTGGAGTAGTCCTTGGAGTAGTCACATGTGAAGAGTGACCCGGGCTTGGAGAAAGCCAAGCCGGCCACCCCGGCCTCCTTCTCCTCATCTTCCTCTTCATCATCGGACAAGTACTCGGCCCCAACAAAGGATCTTCCCTTGTTCTTCTTGAATCGATCGTTGATTGGGTTTGGCTTCAATCTTGGCTTGACCCCTTTGATGAATCTTGGCTTGTCTACCCTTTTCTCATAAGGGCACTCATTTGCAAAGTGGCTATCTTCATCACAATTGTAGCAAGTTCTCTTCTTCTTCTTGTCATTGAGGAGCATTGGGAACTTTGCCTTGTATTTCTTGGCAAAGAAAGCAAAGTCGGTAGCAATGTCACTAGTTGAAGTCATCTCTTCTTCTTCTTCAATTTCATAGTCTTCATTGCTTCCATGATCGGCCCTAGCTTTGAGAGCAAGGTTTTGTGACGCTTCATGGTTGTGTGAGGCCTCATCAACACGGTTCATTGCCATGAGCCTCTTTCCCGCTTTGGCCATGTTTTCATTGGCGGCCACATAGGAGACGAGATCATCGGAGTTGAGATCGGCACTCTTGGTCATGATTTGCAAGTTGAGTGCAAGGTTGGTGTCTTGTTGCTTGACGGCAATCATAGCAATGACCTTGGACTTTATGAATACTTCATTCATCTCGAAGCCATCATTGTACTTCTCAACACCAAGTCCCTTGACTCTTACTCTAAGAGCACCAAGCCTAGCGTAGGCATCGGACACGGATTCTCCATCTCGAATCATGAAATGGTGAGCCTCTTGCTTTGCGGTCTCATAAAGAGCTGATTGGATCAAATCGGTTCCCTCTTGGAGTACTACGATCCGATCCCACAACTCTTTAGCGGAGTCGATGTCATTGACTTGATCAAGAAGCTTGCGGTTGATGCCACTTCTAATCTTGTCACGTGCGGAGGCATTGAGTTGATGGTTGTAGAATTCGGTGGAGGTCAACCGAATGGGATCTTGTGGTTCCCGGTATCCATGAACAATGATCTCCCATAACTCCACACTGCAGCTGCGAATATGAGATTCCATAGAAGATTTCCAAAATGGAAAGTGAGTTCCATCAAAATGGGGAACATTCCCACTATGGTTTATATGAGGCATGGGTGAAGTGTTTTTGGGATAGTCATGATTAACTTCACGGAAATTCCCTAGAGAGGCCGAGGCCGTACTAGGAGGAGGTCCACTAGTTAATTTCTTAAGCATGGAAGACATTTCTGTCATTTGGTTTTGTAGCTCATCCTCCTTTTTCTTCTTCTCGGCATCATATGCCAAGAGTCTAGATTTCATCTCTTTAACCGAAAGGTTAGAGTCGTCATCTAGACCCTCGAAGAGTTTATCCATCTCACTCTTAAGGCGGTGAAGCCCTTAATAAGAGTCCAGGCTCTGATACCAATTGAAAGTATAGAGATGGTAAACCTAGAGGGGGGGTGAATAGGTTTCTACAAGTTTTAATTCTTTCTTTGCAATATTAGGCTTTGCAGAATATAAAGGTTAGCCTAATGCAAACTAGGTGAAGCAACCTATATGAGGATACAACTAACTCGAGCACGAAGGCTCTCACAGACAGTTAAATCACAAGTAAGGAGTTCGGTTAGAGATAACCGATAGCACGCGGAGACGAGGATGTATTCCCGTGTTCCCTTGCTTTGCAACAAGGTACGTCACGTTTGGAGGGGTGGAGGTCCCACGCAGGATTCCCCACGCCACGAAGGCTCACCCTATTCTCCGGAGCCTATCCCACGAAGGAATAGCTCACTCACTTGTGGTAGACTTTGAGGTAGCCTCCAAACCTTCACAATCTTGCCCGGAGCAAATCCACAGTCCGGATGCTTCCGGACTCCTCTTGCCCACCTAGGGTTTCCAAAGAACCCTAGGAAGCAAGCTTCTCGATAAATACAAGGGGGAATGAGATTTGGCTTGGTAGAACAGTAGATCGGGTCCTCCTCTAACGATTCCCCGGAGGGATTTGAGTTTGGGTGGAGGAGGAGGTAGATCTGAGGCTTTTGGTGTTTCTAGAAATGGAGTAAGAGAGAGAGAGAGCTCAAGAACAGCTTGTAGTGTAGTGCCCAACTGTTCAGAGGTAGGAGAAGGCCTATTTATAGTGTTCTTCGAAATATGGCCGTTGATCACTGATACGTCCAATTTGCATCACTATTTTATATCATAATTTGCTGTTATTCATTGATATATTTCATATTTGGAGATGATACTTATGTTATTTCATCTATTTTGCATGTTTCATGATTATTGGAGGATCGTGCACCGGAGCCAGGATTCTGCTGGAAAAAGCATCGTCAGAACGCAATATTTCGGAAGATCAACAATTGACGGGAATTACACGAAAACTCCTATTTTTCCAGATGACGAAGGGAGCCTGAAGGGGGAGCTGAGGAGGGCCGCCATGGGCCCCCCTCACAGGCCGGCGCGGGCCCTGCCTTGGCCGCGCCGCCCTGTGAGGAGGGGGCCCATAGCCCCCTCTCGCCTCCTTTTCTTCTCATACTCCTTCGTCCCGAAAACCTAAGCCAGAAGGGGTACGTCGCGAAGAGTCACAGCCGCCTCTGCGAGGCGGAGAACACCAGAGAGAAAAGAGCTCTCCGGCAGGCTGAGATCTGCCGGGGAAATTCCCTCCCGGAGGGGGAAATCGATGCCATCGTCACCGTCATCGAGCTGGACATCATCTCCATCACCATCACCATCATCTTCATCATCATCACCGCCGTCTCCACCGCTGCACCTCGTCACCGCTGTAGCAATTTGGGTTTGATCTTGATTGTTTGATAGGGGAAACTCTCCCGGTGTTGATTTCTACTTGTTATTGATGCTATTGAGTGAAACCGTTGAACCAAGGTTTATGTTCAGATTGTTATTCATTATCATATCACCTCTGATCATGTTCCATATGATGTCTCGTGAGTAGTTCGTTTAGTTCTTGAGGACATGGGTGAAGTCTAAATGTTAGTAGTGAAGTATGGTTGAGTAATATTCAATGTTATGATATTTAAGTTGTGGTGTTATTCTTCTAGTGGTGTCGTGTGAACGTCGACTACACGACACTTCACCTTTATGGGCCTAGGGGAATGCATCTTGTACTCGTTTGCCAATTGTGGGGTTGCCGGAGTGACAGAAACCTGAGCCCCCGTTGGTATATCGATGCAGGAGGGATCGCAGGATCTCAGAGTTTAAGGCTGTGGTTAGATTTATCTTAATTACTTTCTTGTAGTTGCGGATGCTTGCAAGGAGTATAATCACAAGTATGTATTAGTCCTAGGAAGGGCGGTACATTAGCATAGGTTCACCCACACAACACTTATCAAAACAATGAAGATTAATTAGCCGTATGTAGCGAAAGCACTAGACTAAAATCCCGTGTGTCCTCGAGAACGTTTGGTCATTATAAGTAAACAAACCGGCTTGTCCTTTGTGCTAAAAAGGATTGGGCCACTCGCTGCAATTGTTACTCTCGCACTTTACTTACTCGTACTTTATTCATTTGTTACATCAAAACCCCCTGAATACTTGTCTGTGAGCATTTACAGTGAATCCTTCATCGAAACTGCTTGTCAACACCTTCTGCTCCTCGTTGGGATCGACATTCTTACTTATCGAAGATACTACGATACACCCCCTATACTTGTGGGTCATCAGTCACTTGCCACCTCAGCTTTTTCCTCGAGAATCCCGGTTGACCGGGCCACAGACCGGACAGCCCGGTGGTGAGGCCGATCGGACCGGACCAGCGACCGGACGCCCTTTGCTGGTCCTGGAGCTCCTCCGGTTGGCGGCCGGTTGGCGCCCGGTTGGCGACCGGTCGACCGGGCCGTGCGCCGGACTCGCCGGTCTGTAGGCCGGTTGACCGGTCGGCAACCGGATTTGCTGTGTTCTCGTGTGGAGCCCGGTTGGCGGCCGGTCGACCGGGTCGTGCGCCGGACTTGCCCCGGTTGGCGACCGGTGGACCGAGCAGCGCGCCGGACTGGCCGGTTGCTGGCCCGGTTGGACCGGGCTGCAGACGGGATTTCTGTTGTAGACCCCTATTCGATTGTTGTTGAAGTGGGGGGTCTCCTTTAACCTACTTGTTCCTTTGATACACCATTTATGCCTCATTGCCTAGTACCTGAGATTATCCTTACAAACATATTAGGCCAAATACTCTAGCACGGTGTCATTGTTACCAAAATAATGGATAAGGGTAAAATACCCTTACAGTTTCGATGCTTAGAAACAAGGCCTAGGGATCATACTTTCACTAGTGGACACTCTCAACTTTGATCACATAATAAAACCACTCTACACTCTCTTGTTGGATGATGAACACCACTAATTGCGTAGGGCTACAAGAGCACCTCAATGCCGGAGTTAACAAGCTCCACAACATTCAATGTTCATATTTAAATAACTTAGAGTGCATGATAGATCATTGCAATCACACCAAGTACTAACATAGCATGCACACTGTCACCATCACACTATGAAGGAGGAATAGATCACATCAATACTATCATAGCAATAATTAACTTCATAATCTACAAGATATTACAATCATAACCTACGCCAAGTACTACATGATGCACACACTGTCACCGTTACACCATGGAGGAGGAATAGAGTACTTTAATAACATCACTAGAGTAACACATAGATGAATTGTGATACAAAAATCATATGAATCTCAATCATGTAAGGCAGTTCATGAGATCATTGTATTGGAGTACATAGGAGAGAGATTAACCACATAGCTACCGGTACAGCCCTTAGCCTCGATGGAGAACTACTCCCTCCTCATGGGAGACAGCAGCGTTGATGAAGATGGCGGTGGTGTGGATGGAGAAGCCTTCCGGGGGCACTTCCCCGTCCCGGCGGCGTGCCGGAACAGAGACTCCTGTCCCCCAGATCTTGGCTTCGCGATGGCGGCGGCTCTGGAAGGTTTCTCGTACCGTGGCTTTTCCGTATCGATGTTTTAGGTCAGGGAGCTTTAAATAGGCGAAGAGGCGGAGTCGGAGGGGGCCTGGGGCCACCACACAGTAGGGGGGCGCGCCTGGCTTCTTGGCCGCGCCGCCCACACGTGTGGGCCCCCCAGGGCTCTCCTCTGGTGGCTCTCGGGTGTTCTGGAAGCTTCGTGGAATTCTAAGATGCTGGGGCGCTGATTTCGTCCGATTCCGAGAATATTTCCTTACTAGGATTTCTGAAACCAAAAACAGCAGAAAACAACGAAGCGGCCCTTCGGCATCTCGTCAATAGGTTAGTTCCGGAAAATGCATAATAATGACATATAATGTGTATAAAACATGTGAGTATCATCATAAAAGTAGCATGGAACATAAGAAATTATAGATACGTTTGAGACGTATCACCCCTTTGTGACACTTGGTTGAAACATATGTATGCAATGATAATCCGTGTTAATCCAAGCTAATTAGGACAAGGTGCGAGCACTATTGGTATTTTATGCATGAGGCTTGCAACTTATAGGATGTATTATGCATAACACATATGAATTATTACTACCGTTGACAAAATTGTTTCTATGTTTTCAAAGTAAAAGCTCTAGCACAAAAATAGTAATCCATGCTTCCCTCTGTGAAGGACCCATTCTTTTACTTTATGTTGAGTCAGTTTACCTACTTCTTTCTATCTTAGAAGCAAACACTTATGTCAACTGTGTGCATTGATTCCAAAATACTTGCTTATTTGCATTCATCATATTACTTTGTGTTGATAATTATCCATGAGATATACATGTTGAAGTTGAAAGCAACTGCTGAAACTTATATCTTCCTTTGTGTTGCTTCAAAACTCTCTACTAAGAATTTATTGCTTGATGAGTTAACTCCTATGCAAGTCTCACCGATGCTTGTCTTGAAAGTACTATCCACGAAAAGTCTTTGCTATATGATTCAGTTGTTTAATCATTGTCTTTACCATTGCTTCGAATCACTTCATTCACTTCATATGCTTTACAATAGTACTGATCAAGATTATGATAGCATGTCACTTCAGAAATTATCATTGTTATCGTTTACCTACTCGCTTGTCTTTACCATTGCTTCGAATCACTTCATTCACTTCATATGCTTTACAATAGTACTGATCAAGATTATGATAGCATGTCACTTCAGAAATTATCATTGTTATCGTTTACCTACTCGAGGGCGAGTAGGAACTAAGCTTGGGGATGCTTGATACGTCTCAAACGTATCTATAATTTCTTATGTTCCATGCTACTTTTATGACAATACTCACATGTTTTATATACACTTTACATCATTTATATGCATTTTCCGGCACTAACCTATTAACGAGATGCCGAAGAGCCGGTTCTTGTTTTCTCGCTGTTTTTGGTTTCAGAAATCCTACAAAGGAAATATTCTCGGAATTGGACGAAATCAACGCCCGTGGTCTTATTTTTCCACGGAGCTTCCAGAAGACCGAAGAGCATACGAAGTGGGGCCACGAGGTGGCGACACCACAAGGCGGCGCGGCCAAGGAGGGGCCCGCGCCGCCCTATGGTGTGGGCCCCTCGTCAGCCCCCCGACTCTGCCCTTCCACCTACTTAAACTCTCCGTCGCGAAAACCCTATTACCGAGAGCCACGATACGGAAATACTTCCAGAGCCGCCGCCGCCGCCAATCCCATCTCGGGGGATTCAGGAGATCGCCTCCGGCACCCTGCCGGAGAGGGGAATCATCACCGGAGGGCTCTACATCACCATGCCCGCCTCCGGATTGATGCGTGAGTAGTTAATCCTTGGACTATGGGTCCATAGCAGTAGCTAGATGGTTGTCTTCTCCTCATTGTGCTATCATGTTTAGATCTTGTGAGCTGCCTATCATGATCAAGATCATCTATTTGTAATGCTACATGTTGTGTTTGTTGTGATCCGATGAATATTGAATACTATGTCAAGTTGATTATCAATCTATCATATATATGTTGTTTATGTTCTTGCGTCCTCTCCATTGCTAGTAGAGGCTCTGGCCAAGTTGATACTTGTGACTCCAAGAGGGCGTATTTATGCTCGATAGTGGGTTCATGCCTCCATTGAATCTGGGACAGTGACAGAAAGTTCTAAGGTTGTGGATGTGCTGTTGCCACTAGGGATAAAACATCAATGCTTTTTCTAAGGATATTTGTGTTGATTACATTACGCACCATACTTAATGCAATTGTCTGTTGTTTGCAACTTAATACTGGAAGGGGTGCGGATGCTAACCCGAAGGTGGACTTTTTAGGCATAGATGCATGCTGGATAGCGGTCTATGTACTTTGTCGTAATGCCCTGATTAAATCTCATAGTAATCATCATGATATGTATGCATCTCTATTTGTCAATTGCCCAACTGTAATTTGTTCACCCAACATGCTATTTATCTTATGGGAGAGACACCACTAGTGAACTGTGGACCCCGGTCCATTCTTTTACATCTGAATACAATCTACTGCAATCATTGTTCTCTACTGTTCTTCGCAAACAAACATCATCTTCCACACTATACATTTAATCCTTTGTTTACAGCAAGCCGGTGAAATTCACAACCTCACTGTTACGTTGGGGCAAAGTACTTTGATTGTGTTGTGCAGGTTCCACGTTGGCGCCGGAATCCCTGGTGTTGCGCCGCACTACACTCCGTCACCAACGACCTTCACGTGGTCCTTGACTCCTACTGGTTCGATAAACCTTGGTTTCTTACTGAGGGAAAACTTGCTGCTGTACGCATCACACCTTCCTCTTGGGGTTCCCAACGGACGTGTGCTTCACGTGTATCAAGACTGTTTTCTGGCGCCGTTGCCGTGGACCTGAAGAAAAGTTACACCACAAAGATTTCTATCTCCCACGTCAACTGCACGCCAGCAGGGGGCCACCCCCTGGCTCCTCCGAGGCCTCCCTTCCGCCTATATATTCTCTCCGCCTCGAAAACCCTAAAAAGATAATCCACGAGACGAGAAAAGTTACGCAGCCGCCGCCATCGCGAAGCCAAGTTCGAGGGACAGAAGTATCTGTTCTGGCACGCCGCCGGGACGGGGAATTGCCCCCGGAAGGCATCTCCATCGACATCACCGCCATCTTCATCGCCGCTGCTGTCTCCTATGATGAGGAGGGAGTAGTTCTCCCTCGAGGCTAAGGGCTGTACCGGTAGCTATGTGGTCCATCTCTCTCTCCCATGTGATCTTTATATGATCATGAGCTTTGTGATCTAGTTGAATATCATCTATGTGCTACTCTAGTGATGTTATTAAAGTAGTCTATTCCTCCTTCATGATGTAAAGTGGACAGTGTGTGCATCATGTAGTACTTGGCGTAGGTTATGATTGTGATCTCTTGTAGATTATGAAGTTAACTATTACTATGCACTCTAGAGGTTACTTTAATATGAACTCCGGAATTACTCTCCATGGTGTGACAGTGACAGTGTTTGCATTGTGTGTGATTCCTTTATGGCGTTGTGGAGCTTGTTTACTCCGGCTTGAGGTGTGCTTTTGTAGCCCTACACAATGAATGGTGTTTATTATCCAACAAGAGAGTGTAGAAAGTAGCATTTATTTATTCAGTTATGTGATCAATGTTGAGAGTGTCCACTAGTGAAAGTATGATCCCTAGGCCTAGTTTCTAAGCATTGAAACACCGTTTCCAACAAGTTCTGCTACATGTTCGCTTGCTGCCATTTTTATTTCAGATTGCAACTACTACTTATAATCATCCATATTACTTGTATTTCACTATCTCTTCGCCGAACTAGTGCACCTATACATCTGACAAGTGTATTATGTGTGTTGAGGACACAAGAGACTTCTTGTATCTTAATTGCAGGGTTGCTTGAGAGGGATATCCTTGACCTCTACCTCCCTGAGTTCGATAAACCTTGGGTGATTCACTTAAGGGAAACTTGCTGCTGTTCTACAAATCTCTGCTCTTGGAGGCCCAACACTGTCTACAGGAATATAAGCGTGCGTAGACATCAATTATCTTATCCATGCAGCGCCCGTTCATCCATCCATGTGCCTACAGTATTTTAATCCTGATGTCTATTGTATCATCGTTGTTACTGCTCTTTTATTTTATTACTGATGTTACTTCACTACTACCACTGTTATAAAACTGTTACTACTGATAAACTGTTGCGAGCAAGTCTATTTCCAGGTGCATCTGAATTGACAACTCAGCTGTTAAAGCTTATAAATATTCTTTGACTCCCCTAGTGGCGAATCAATAAATTTGGATTTTACTTCCCTCGAAGACTGTTGTGATCCCCTATACTTGTGGGTCATCAGTCGAGCCGTCGCCGTAGATCATGTTCTGGATTTCGCTGTCATGCCGTCCCTTCCAATAGGCCTATGAATCACCGACATCAGATGCATGACACACGGCAGCCGCACACAGTGAGAGAACTTACGTACCGGGTCGTTCATCTTCGGGGCAGATGGTGCCATTTCCTCAAACAGGCTGCGGGCACTGGCATGCTCTCCTCCGGCACCTGACGCATCTTGTGTGTCGCGCCCGGGCATGAGTCACCGCTTCTCGGCGTCCGTTTGAGATCGGGAACTGACGCCTCGTTGAACTGCATTGGCGCCACGCCGAAGGCGAACCACGACGTCGCGTGGACCTACAAGGGAGCGGACGTTCCAGGACGCAGCTGGGAACTTACCGAGCTCACCGACGAGGCCGGAGGAGCGACGCCGGCGATCCCCTCTCGCTTGACGAGCTTGTAGGCCTCCGCCATGCAATGGAGGCATACTTGTGCGGCTCCGACTTTCAGCTGCATCTGCCACGGTGGCCTCCAGGGCGGCGGCCGCTGCATTCCTCTCCTTCTGGTTCCTGCGCCGGCCACGACGCTTCGTGGCCTCGACGTCTTTCTCCTCCTTGGACAACACCTTCTTTTCTCCTTCGGCTTAGCATCCTGGCCGCCGGTGGTGGCACGCTTTGCTTCCGCCGAAGTTGCGGCCTCCATTGTGGCTATGGTCGTGGCTGTGGGGGAGTCTAGGGCGGCGGCGGGTGCGAGGGTTCCCTCGGAATCCATGGTGGTGGCTGCGACGGTGAGAACGTCCATCGCTTCTGGACTGCTGGCGCCGGTCTACTTTGATTTTTCGCGCGGAGAATGACCACTGACAAGAATGTTATCGGCCTCCCTACCACTGATACGCGGGTCCTACGTAAGTTTCGGCGGACACTCGACGCGACCGTGGAGCGACCACGGAGATGCAAACCTGGCACATATTTGGGCCAGATTTGCGTCGGTGCGGATGGCCAGTCATTTTGCGTCGTCCCGCTGGAGCAGGGCCCAGACACTTTGTTCTCCGCGGACGAAAACGGTCGCTAAGCATCCATTTCTGTCGCCCCGATTGGAATGCCCCAAGACCTTTGTGCTAGCTATTTGAACCTTAATTTATTCGGGTTTATGCTGATTCTCGGATGAACGGATGGACTACTAATTCGGTAGTTTGGTAGTGATGTCGTGTTGCTACTGCAGATGCGGAGTTCCACTAGATATTGTAGAGAAGAGTTTTTCCGTGCATTTTTTGAAGAGCTGACTCCTTGCTATATTCTGACGACAATCTGTGGTTCCCTTCGAAATCAGGACCAGAAACCTACTAGTCACGGCCACGGAACGAGTCCGACACGAACACGACTTCGGCGGCAGGGCTCTGTATATTATAGCCAAAACGGTTCGCTTCGTTCAGCTCCCCAAATTCCCCGGCGATCACCCAGGGAAGCGACGCTATAGACGACCCTCGCGGAACTCAACCAATGGAGCCGCCCAGCAAGCGGATCTGCCTCGCGGCAGATGACCGGCTAAGCGACCTGCCCGACTGCCTCATCCACAGCATCCTCTCCTTCCTCGACTCCCGGCTGGTGGTCCGATCAAGCATCCTCTCGCGGAGGTGGAGGCATCTATGGCGCTCCGTGCCGTCCATCGACATCGACATCACTCTGTTCCGCCGTCACGCCCGCTGCCAAGCTCGAAATTGCTGCAAAACAGAATACGGACAGAAGAAGGTATGCAGGAAGGAGTGGCAGCCGTTCGTGAAGTTCGGCGACAACCTCTTGCTGCTCCACAGCGCCGCATCCTTGGATAAGCTCCGGATACATGTCCCGGCTCTAGATTCTTTTGACAGGCAGGCGATCTGGCCATGCTTGAGATGGATAAGTAGAGGCGTCCAGTGCAGCCCAACAGTGATCGACATCCACATGGACTTCAACTGGATCTCAACGAACTGGTGTCCAAACAACGATTATGGATCTTTCCCGGATTTGGGATCCACTTCATCTCGCCTCACAAGACTGCTCCTTCACGGTGTAAATTTGGATGGGAGCTTTGCAGAGCAGCTCCGTTCCGGGTATCTCGTGCTTGAGGATTTGAGTCTCGTCAAGTGCTTCTGTTTCTTTTGCGAGATTGTGTCGGGAAGCCTAAGATACCTAACACTTGATGATTGCGTAGGCTGTGAGGACCTGTTTGAGGAATTTGTGGTCACGGCTCCAAGGCTAACTTCTCTGCGTATTTCTTTCTCGACTATAGGCCGTCCAAATGGTATATGTGTAACAGACACAACTTACTTTAATAAGGCATCAATATGTGTGACTACATTCTGCGATATGAATGCAATCTTTTGGAAGAAGTTATGCAATATATTCAACCTAAGGCATCTAGAATTGTTTGGTGCCAAAATGATGGTAAATCTCTCAGATTTTTTTATGGTCGTACATTACTATAATTCGTGTGTGTTTAATCATGTAGTTTCCCAACTAGTTCTTTGTTGTGTCGTCGAAGATTACTTGGATTCATCTCATGTATTACTAATTGTGTTGCATCGTAGCATCGTACTAATGCACAAGGACACAAACATCGGCTACTTAATCATGTGATGTTATTCTGTCAGTGGTAGTAATTCTCTCAATTGATTGTTCCCCTTATTAATTGATATGTACTGTAACCATTAAACATTCCTCAAAGAATTACAATATAGTACAACCTTGACATAATTCTTGATTCCACTAATGAGAAAAATGAGAACATATGAGAAAATATATATTGGAACATGGGATATTTTATAGGAACCTCTAGATTTTTGTGTGTGTGTGAGGATTATTAAATAATATATACTTTTTCTATGTTTTAGGGACATCTACAGCCGCTGTCAAATTATCTCCCACAGTTCCATAATGTGAGAACCTTGTTAATCGATCGATGCGACCTCAAAACGAACGCAGACATTCAAACATTGGATCGCTTTCTACGAAGTGTCCCCGGCTTGGAAAAACTCACTTTGCAGAATTGTGAGGTACTCCTACTATGATCACCTTTAAATACAATGTTTATGTTTATCACTTTGTTTCCCTCCTATCACGCATCTTCTTGAGTCATTTTATACTACATAAAGTTTTCAGATCGCTCAAAGAGGAGGACTGCAAGGGCCAAGTGGCGAAATGTAGCCCTCGAAAGCCAGAATCTCATGTCTTTCAAGTGTGATAATTTGGAGGTGATTGAAATAAAGCATAGCAAAGACGGAAACGTCGATGAGTTCTTTGAGCTTCTTATGGGCATTTGGAGGAACCTAGGCAAGACCAGTATCAAACTCACCAAAGTTTAACGAACTCGCCACATCCATATTTGCAACATATTGTACGCTTGAAGTCTTGTTATAAATTTCTGCTCATGTGTACCTTTCCATAATAATTATCGGATTGGATGAGTTTGGGCGTTGTGCTTAGGGTAGGTTACCTTATTTGACTAAGATTGATGTAATTGACCCCAGAAGATAAATTCTACAGTAGTTAAGATCTCTTCATAATTACTTTTGAGTTTGCTTGCTCTCTGCCTTCTTCATTACGTTGTTCGCCAGCAGGATCAACAATGTTGAGGCAAGTGTGATGCCGCTGCTTAGGCCTTCGCTTGCTGGTATTTTAAATTGATATTTGGCTACATAAATCACTAGTAGAAAAAAGGCCTTCCATTCCAACCCATTAGTTCCCAAATACATTGACCCGAGACTAATGGGGTCTTTAGTCCCGGTTCTGCTGGTGAACCGAGACTAATGCTCCACCAACCTGGACTAAAGGGCTACGGTGGGTTGCGGCCGGCGCAGGCCTCTTTAGTCCCGGTTGGTGTTGGTGTTAGGGCATCTCCAACCATGCGACCCAAACGGACGGTATATTTCATCCGTTTGGGTCGTCCCGCGGACACACGGATGTCGCGCGGACGCACACATATGTCCGTCTTTATTTGTATTCCCCAACCGCACACACGACCCAAACAGGACAGTATACTGCACCTGCGTCCACAGCCAGAGAGAAGCGGCACGGGGCGGCGCGGCGCGGAGCTCGGAGCGCAGGCGAGGCAAGGCAGGCGGCGGCCCGAGGCGCGGGGTGGGGCTCGGCCTGGGCGGCGCGGCGCGGAGCTCGGAGCGCGGGCGAGCGGGAGCCGTGGCGAGGCGAGGCCAGCGGATGCCGTCGAGGCGCGGCCAGCGGATGCCGTCGAGGCGCCCGCTCGCGTTGTGGCGAGGCGCGGCCCGAGGCGCGGGCGGGGCACGGAGCTCGGCCGTGGCGGCTGAGGGCGGCGCGGGGCTAGGCCTGGGCGCGGACGCCGTCGAGGCGCGGCCAGCGGGAGCCATGGCGAGCGCGGACGCCGTCCGGCGGAGCTACTGCGCGGGCGGAGCTGCAGCGCGGGCGGGGCGGCCGGTGTGGCTCGCGCGGCCGGCGACGACGCGGGCGGAGCTGCAGCGCGGGACGACCGGTGTGGCTCGCGCGGCCGGCGACGAGGTGAGACCGGCAACGACGCGGCACTGGCAAGGCGGGGCGCGGCGCGACGCGGGCAAGGCGAGGCCGGCGAGGCGCGGTCGAGGCGAGGCCGGCGACGGCGCGGCGCGTCGCGGGCAAGGCAAGGTGCGGTCGAGGTGAGGCCAGCGACGGCGAGGCCCCGGCAAGGCGCGGCGCGTCAATGGCGGGCGGGCGCGGCCAGGACGGCGCCCCGCGCGGCACTCCGTGGGCCGGGACGGCGCGGTGAGCCCCCGCGTCGCGGGCGAGGGAGCACGGCCGTGGCGGGCGGCGCGGGTCGCGGCAGTGGCGGGCGAGGGCTTTGCGTGGCACGGCCTGGGCGGGCGAGGGCGGCGCGGGTCGCGGCCGTGGCAGGCGGCGCGGGGCTCGGCCGTGGCGGGCGGCGCGGAGCTCGGCCGTGGCGGATGAGGGCGGTGCGGGGAGGGGCTCGGCCTGGGCAGCACATGCGCCGGCGTGCTGCTGCCTGCGCGCCGTCGACGAGCTTTCCGCCGGAGCTCTTTTTGGAAGCAGCAACTTCCGGCATGGATGAAAAAAAGTGGGGAGTCGGCGACGGCGTTCTCCATGCGTCGGCGACGGCGGCAGTTGGCCAGGCCAGCCAAAATCCGGTGGCTATGCCGGTCATCTCCATGGGAAAAAGAAGACAGAGGAGAGAGAAAGTGTGGGGCTGGGTGGATAGAAACGGACGTCCGGAGGCGTCCAGAGCCAGCCGGACAGACGCAAAGTCCGCCCAAATTTAAGACGGGTTTGGGTCGCTCCGGACTTTATTCCTGTCCGTTTTTAGGTTGGATCGCCCCGTTGGGAGCAGGTTTTGTCCGGAAAGACCCAAACGGACGATTTTTTGCATTTGGGTCTGCCCCGTTGGAGATGCCCTTACCAATCAGGACTAAAGGGTACCCTTTAGTCCCGGTTCGTGTCCCCAACTAAAGGTTTTCCTGCTTTTTTACTCCCCACGCACCCTTCACCCCCCCCCCCCCCGTGGATCGCCTTTTTTCAAAAAATAAAATGTTTTCAGATTCTTGTATGTTATGCAACCTACTATTCGGTGAAATTAAGAAATTCAAATTTTCACTTTTTTTTACAAAAAAGGTTTGAAAAATGGTAAAACCGCATTAACTTTTGCATACGAGGTCGGAAAAAAACGTATAATATATCAAAATCATCGTGGGAAAAAGTTACTGTCAAATTCACCCGGATTTACCTGGTTAGCCAAAATTTAGATTCTCAAAATTCCAAATGAAAATACGAAAGCAGGAAGATTTTAGTTTTTCCTATAAATTCCGGATTTTATATATTTTTATTTTTTAAAAAATTAAAATTAATATTTGCATCCTGCATGAAGATTACTATTACTTTTACCTAATTTTTAGATTTTCAAATTTTTAGGTTTGGCAAAGAAAATATTAAAAATCAAAAAAATTAAAAAAAATAAAAAGGCTAAGACACCTGACACTTGATGATTGTGTAGGCTATCAAGGGTTGTTTCCGGAATTTGTGGTCACGGCTCCAAGGCTAACTTCTCTGCGTATTTCTTTCTCAACTATCGGCCGTTCAAATGGTATACGTGTGACAGACACGACTTCCTTTATTAAGGCATCAATATGTGTGACTGCATTCTACCAGATTAATGCCATCTTTTGGCAGAAGTTATGCAACATATTCAACGTCAGGCATCTTGAATTGTTTGGTGCCCAGATGATGGTAAAGTCTCTAACATTTTTTTTATGTCCGTACATCACATTCCACTTTTTGATAAAACTGAGAAAATATAGGTTGGAACAAGGGATATTTCAAAGGAACCTTACGAATATTTTTTGTTCGTGATAATTATTAAACAATATATTAATTTTTATGTGTTTTAGGAAAATCTACGCCAACTGTCAAATTATCTCCCACGGTTCCATAATGTGAGAATCTTGTTAATCGATCGATGCAACCTCAAAACAAACAAAGACATTCAAACATTGGATCGCTTTCTACGAAGTGTCCCCAGCTTGGAAAAGCTCACTTTGCAGAACTGTGAGGTACTCCTACTATGTTCACCTTTAAAAACAATGTTTTATCACTTAGTTTTGGTCCTATATCACACATCTTCTTGAGTCATTTTATACTACATAAAGTTTTCAGATCACTCAAAGAGAAGGACTGCAAGGGCCAAGTGGCGAAATCTAGCCCTCGAAAGCCAGAATCTTATGTCCTTCAAGTGTGATAATTTGGAGGTGATTGAAATCAAGCATAGCAAAGATGAAAATGTCGATGAAATCTTTGAGCTTCTTATGGGCATTTGGAAGAACGTGGGCAAGACCAGTATCAAACTTACCAAAGTTTAATGAGCTCGCCACATCCATATTAGCAATATATTGTTCGCTTGATGCCTTGTTATAAATTTATGCTCCCACTTTTGCTTCAATGTCCTCCCCCTCCCAACTTTGATGGTGCGTTTGGTTGATGGACTACATGTATGGGACGGGATGGTACACATTTTGTGGATGGGATGATCCATATTCGAATGAACCCATGTTTTGTTTGGTTCCAAGGATTTGAGAATGGTATAAAATTTGTTTAACTTACAAATTTGCATAACATTTGATTAAAAGAGTAAATTGCAATTAGCGTTGACCCTAACCGATCGGTGGGTCAAAGGACCGATGAAGTAGCCCTAGGCGATGGTGCCGCCGGGGGTGAGATGGGGAGACGACCGGGACGGGGAGAGCGAGCACCGACCGCGAGATCAAGCGGCGGTGAGCAAGTGAGTAACACCGGTGGGGAGATCAAGCCCCGACGGTGAGTGATGGATGGGATCATGGAGAGAGACGTGGTGGAGGAACACCGCATCGGGTTGAGCCGTGGTGGATGGTGGCGGGTTCTCGCATTGGAGAAAGTGGGCCAACCGGCGAGCCCTGGCGGCGGTCCAGGCGGGATCCTGGAGGCGACGACGGTCTTCCTCAATGCCACCGGCAGCGACCTTCCAACAGCACTATGGAACAGGAGATGAAGTGGGGCACATGAGACTGGGGAGGCGGGGAAACAACGAACCCCGGCGGCGGTCTAGATGGGGAAACGACGAGCCCTGCGGCGGTCTTCCTCAACCTCGGTGTGGCAGCGGAGGTCTTCCAGCATAGGATGGAACATGTTGAGAGAGACTAGCTAGGAAACATATTAGTGACGGATTCACATATTAGAAAAAACAAGGTCCACACACTCTATAACCAAACACAGATAAAATAGGGATGATCTAGTCCCATTCCTCCTTTGATCACCAACCAACCAACCAAACACACACTTACCCTTTCAACTTTTAGAAAGGGGAGGACACCGGAGCACATCTCTACTGCTCCTGTGTATGTTTTCATGTTAATTATCGGATTGGGCTAGTTTGGGCGTTGTGCTTAGTGTAGTTCACCTCATTTGAAAAAGATTGATGTAATTTGAGTTTGCTTGCTCTCTGCCCGCTGCGTTACGTTGTCCGACGGCAGGATCAACAATGTGGAGGCAACTGCTACGCCGCCACTTATGCCATGGAATGGCTTCGCTTGATGTTATTTTAAACTGCTATTTGTCCACATAAATGTTCTGTTTGTGTGTTGAATGTTCCATCTGTCACATATATTTGATATCTTCTGGCACCGGCAGACCATTTCAAACAGACAACTACCGGTGAGCCCCAAAACCTACCTCCTCTCCCGCCCCCTCCCGGGCGGCGGCGGAGGATCCCTCCACAAACCCTAGCAGCCGCCCCTCAAGCTGCCGCTGCTTCCGACTCCGGTGGCGGTGGCGGCGCCCCTTCCGTCGAACGACGATGGGGAGGAGATGGCTTCCGCGGCGGGGCATCATGGGAGGTGATGAGGCACCGGTGGAGGACGTCGGGCGGCTTGGCTTCTTGGCCGGGGCCTGATTCACTTCGCCGGTACCTCTTCAACAATTTATACCAATGCGCCGCTTTACCAGACAGCGAAAAAGAGAATAGCTTCTTCCTCACTTCATCCATAGAGATACCTGCACACTTGAATAACCCGCATAATTCATGCAAAAACAGTAAATGATCTCCGGGATGGACAGTTCCATCCCCTTCATAGCGGTTATCAATAACACGTTCAATAATTTTCATGGGTATCTTGAAAGCGAGTACTTGCGGTAGGTGGATTTAAAATATCACAAGCATCATTAGAGTTATCGCATATGGGAGATAAAGCATTATCAGAACAAATTTTCTCCCCTAAGCTTAGACTTATCCATAGCATTAGCAGTGATTGCGTTCATACTAATAACATTGCTACTAGCATGCAATTGAGGCTCCATAGGTTCTTTAATTTTCGCATCACACAATTCATGTCTTAACTTAGGAAATAAATTAAAAAGCTCATAGTTGTATTCCATTATGCCTTACTAGTGTAAAACAAGAAACAAAAAGATGCAATTGCAGGATCTAAAGGAAATAGCTTCGAGTACTTACAACGGCGAAAATAGCTTAGTAGCCGAGATCCGGAGTGTGAGTACCTTTTACCTTTTCTCCCCGGCAACGGCGCCGAGAAAATAGCTTGATGTCTACGGGAGCTTCTATTCTTGTAGACAGGTGTTGGGCCTCCAAGAGCAGAGGTTTGTAGAACAGCAGCAAGTTTCCCTTAAGTGGATCACCCAAGGTTTATCGAACTCTGGGAGGAAGAGGTCAAAGATATCCCTCTCATGCAACCCTGCAACCACAAAGCAAGAAGTCTCTTGTGTCCCCAACACACCTAATAGGTGCACTAGTTCGGCGAAGAGATAGTGAAATACAGGTGGTATGAATAAGTATGAGCAGTAATAACGCAGCAGTAGTAACGCAGTAAAACAGTAAACAAGCAGCGATAGCAGTATTTAGGAACAAGGCCTAGGGATTACACTTTCACTAGTGGACACTCTCAACATTGATCGCATAATAAATAACTCTTTCTCATATGTGCTACATACACTCTTTTGTTGGATGACAAACACCAGTCGTTGTGTAGGGCTACAAGAGCACCTCAATGCCGGAGTTAACAAGCTCCACAACATTCGATGTTCATATTTAAATAACCTTAGAGCATAATAGATCATTGCAAAATAAACCAAGAACTAACATAGCGCACACACTGTCCAGTTAGCAGCAGCGGTATTACCGTTTGAGAGGCGGCAGGGGATCGAAAGAAAAAGGCAAGTGACCAAATTTGAGGTGCCAAAAAAAACTCCAAGAAAAGAAAGTTTTATAGTACATAGAGGATGACATGCGGATCCCATTTAGCAGCAGCGGTATCACCGTTTGAGAGGCGGCAGGGGATCGAAAGAAAAAGGTAAGTGACCAAATATGAGGTGCCAAAAATAATTCAAGAAAAGAAAGTTTTATAGTGCATAGAGGATGACATGCGGGTCCCGATTAGCAGCGAGCGGTATCACCGTTTGAGAGGCGGCAGGGGATCGAAAGAAAAGGCAAGTGACCAAATTTGAGGTGCCAAAAAAAACTCCAAGAAAAGAAAGTTGATTGCACATAGAGGATGACATGCGGGTCCCATTTAGCAGCAGCGGTCTCAACGTTTCCAAGGCGGCAAGGGATCAAAAGAAAAAGGAAGTAGCCAGAAATCGGGGGTCAAAAAATCCAAGAATAGAAAGAATTTTGGTTCATAGAGGATGACATGCGGGACCCATGATCCCGCATCGTAAACGGCTCGATCGGAGAACGTTGAACGAGATGGCGCGATCGAGAAAAAAACAATGCCGGAGAGGCTGCCATCTCGGGCCCTACATCCCTCGGCGGTGCGGATTTGCGTTGACTCGGCCGGCGAACCCGAGATTTCGAGATGCACCACGTCCCGGGCCACCATACGCGACGTTTTGGCCGCTTTCGTCGGGCTAGGTGGCCTCAAAAACGAGAAAAAAAAGTTTTGACATGCACCACGGAGGGACCAAAAATCGTCGGCCATGATACACCAGCAACCACGGCGCGACTTCAACTTCGTCGGCCATGGCAACTTTTCTTGTAGTGTACCCACACAAAAAGGTGCTACCAGCTGTTGCAACATTACTTTATTCTTATGCCATACCGTTCTGTAGAAACTGATTTCTGATCGAGGGGCATGTTTAACTGCCCCTGCAGGCCTACCGCCAACGATATGGAACACCGTAGCCCTCGCAATTCTATGGAAGATATGGGACACGAGAAATGCCAAAGTTTTCAGGGATATAGATCAAACACCACAAACCACAGTAACAAAAATCCTCTCCGACCTTACTCTATGGTCTTACCGCTTCAAAAATGCGGAGTTAAGAGTGGACACCGATCTGTGGCGAAACCATCTCTCATTGTAACTCTTGAATTCTATTGATGCAATATATTCAGGTGGGGATCCTCTCCCCACCCGGTGAAAGCTTCAAAAAAAATACCGTTCTGTAGAAACTGATTTCTGAACCTCCCCACCCGGTGAAAGCTTCAAAAAAAATACCGTTATGTAGAAACTGATTTCTGAACGAGGGGCATCTGTAAGTTCCCGACCATGCCTCTGTTCCTTCGACAGTGGCACATATGCGTTCGGCGTTCCCCTGTGACATGCCTCAGCCATGACCAACAAAGGAACCGGCATATCCATTATTTTGTCCGCAACAAAGGAAAAGAAAATTACAAGGAAAAGGTTAGTGTGTGAGACTGTGCATACACAACTTGATTGTCGTAACCTAAAGAAGTTAAACCTACTTGTCATTCCTAATATTTGCTCACTAAGAAAATGACAAAGAAAAGGTCAGTTTGTGAGCAGTCGCTGCACTTCTCCATTCACGCCATCGTCAGTCTCCTTAATTTGCAGAACCTTTAAAGAACAGAGCTCATTATATCAAGTCACAGAAGCTTTAGCTCATTGACCATCTAATTCTTTTTACCTCATTGACCACACCAATGTGCTTGGCCGATTGGGCAAGTGGTGGCCGTCTTGTTCTTCTGGTCGGGTCAACCAATGGTGGTCGAATATATACGTACTACTCATGTGAGGTTAATTTCCCGTTGGGTTAGACTGGCCTGCCCCGGCAGAGCTAAAGGCGAGTTGACCGATTGATCCAGAGTTGTATTAATAACCAAAAAAGAAAGATCTAGACAGAAACATGTACCACTAGCGGACTTGACCGATTGATCCAGAGTTGTATTAACCTGATGATATCAATCCGGCCAGTAGCTACGGACAAAAAGGCTTTCAACAGGAAAAGGGCACCCGTTGGATCAACAAAAGAAGAAATCAGAACCAAGCAAGAAATCGCCATAAGCCAAAGGGAGACCTTACTTGCTTGGTGGTTCGCCATCACCACTCATAGGAACAGGGACGCAGTGGCTACCTCTCGCCAATCATCGGCCGACCATGATGCTTCCTCTCCTCTCCTCTCCTCTCCTCGACAAGTAAAAGTCAAAGTCTAAGTCATAGTCACACGCGTAATCCGCACGCGGTGTGTGACCAAGGGCCTATACTTATAGAGCTTCATTCGTTCATTCTCTTCTCTTCTCTTCCCTTTGTTGTTTGTTGGGAGAAAGAGGATGGACGGCTAAGAAGATGATGTTCCTGGTTCTCTGCTTGTTGCTTCGATGGCTGAGATGCAATGTGATGTGGATCGCTGACATGGAGGGAGAGACCAAACGCCCAGGCTTTGGTGCAAGCTATGTTAAATTACGCCCAGCTCAATTTTCTAGGGGCAATTGAATGACATCTCGTGAACCTAAATGAGCCATTTAGTTTACTTGAGACTTGAGAGGCAGCCATAATTGATCCAAACAAGAGTATGGCGCATGGAAAGCTAAGCAGATTGACCGTTTTTTCTAGTACTAACTGAAAACGTGTAGCTCTCTCTTGCTGTGAACCAAATTCTAGTTCCTTTGATTCAAAATACTTAGATCGATCAACGTCAAACATATGTACTTCATGCTTGATGGTGTTTTCTGGCTACTATTGTGGGCATTTAGACAACAACATTGCCAGTTTTTTGAACTTGCGTAATAACCCATGTACATGTGTTTAAAAGATGTATAGATTCGAGAGAAAGGTATCACTAAGAAATCCGGATGCATCCATCAGAGCACATATTTGAAATATGCAATAAGTTTTTGCAAGTATATATACCTTAGGAGGAAAATAATAAGAAATTTCTCTCCAAGCACATCACTTCCAAATCACGATGGATTCAATCAATCTTTTATCTTACTTTTTCAATCCATAGGGTAAATTTATACACCAAAAGTCAGAATCATCTACCTAACCAACTATCACATGAAAGAATAAAGCTTCAGGGCTGTAAGTTTTTGCCTTGGCTATATTTGACCACGCCCCAGAGACGGAGGTCGGTAACCAGGAGTAGCAACATCAGCCTTGGTCCTTACTCCTTATCATCTACCCTTCCAGTCACTACTACAATACTACGACTTTTAGGGAGCATAATCTCAAATTTTACTCATGAAAGCTAACATAGCACTAGGAGCGGAGGCTCCTAGGTTGATTCACTGATCATGCATCAAGCTATAATTTATTGAAACATCCTTCGAAATTCTGTACTAGATATAGCCAATACAAAAAAAATACATTAAAATGACACACATGTACAAAGTACAATTCATGGATCACAATGAAAGTCTACTTGCCAAACTACAAAGGATTTGAAAAATAAAACTGGAACAAAGCCAGCTCCCAAGCTCTCAAGGTCCAGGACCTAGCTAGAAAACAGTGACCAAGCCGGAAACAAGCACTGCACACTCTAGGCTAGAAAACATCGACACACTGTAGCAGTCAACATATAGCTCACTAGTACCTAACAGACCAACTGCAACATCAGTTGAAGAAACACGCATACAAAAATGCATGTCTAAATCCGGCCAGCTCAAGCTCCAGTTCTCCATTTCAGAAGGGGTGCTGCCACCGATTGAACAAGCTCCCCTCGCCCATCGTCTGCATGAAATTTACACAGCGAGCCCGGTTATACGACAATAAGGTCATTCCGTTCGAATCATCCAGCACAATTACGTAGCTATGGCAATGCAACGAACAGCAAAAAGGCAAGAACAATAGCCGATGACATGGGTATGATACCAGGAACTAACTTGAAGAGGTTGTATCCAAGCTGCCGTTATGGAGTGGTGAACTTGTCGCTGTCACGCGGCTGCAGAACCTGGGGATGGAGGCGAGGTTATCAAAGTTGAGGGCATGCCAAGCCTACAACCACGCGCGAGGTGCATGAGGCTGCTACCAACACTACACCAACACCTCCGGAACCAGGACGGTCCAGTCACGCCGGATCCCGCTGCCATGGCTGCCTGCTGGCCAGCTCAAACTCCACTTTTCCATGTTGTCCTGCAAAGGATGGATGAACGTAACCATAAAGTACACATAAATGGACTGAGCTATCACATGGAAAAACTCAGCTTCTCAGCAGCATAGTTACAACATGAGAAATAGAGACGTTCTACTTCCTTGATATACACAAATGGAGGCACAATGAGATATCACACAGATCCTTGAAGCTAGCTACAATCCATCAGCATACCCAAAACCACCTGCACTTGGAACAATAAACTTCCTAACTTCCGAACAAGAAAGTTTCAATGTCTACTCTCCTCTTCCACCTGCTGCTGCCCTCCTAGGTGTCAACTTAAACTAAGGGTCTAGAGAAGCATCGTGTTTGTCTGCAGTTTGAATGACAACATGCATCAATACCATGTATAATTAATGGAACAAAGAGCAGGTTTATTCATGGTAAAGAAGACAAACATAAAAAATGTTTCAGTTCTGTTGCCAACCGAAAAACTCCAAGGAGCAGAAAAGACAGCCGGAGGTGTGCACTTAAGTTATAACATGATTGTCAGATAGAAAAATAAAAATGTTCTGATATCTCAACTGGTCATTATATTTCTTGACAATAGTAAGAGCTTTTTTAATGATAGGGAAAGATTGAAAAATTTGTTAGTCAATACCAATAAACTCAAGCCAACACCTAAACCATCACGTTTAACATGATGGCTCGCGGACGGCGAGGAATTGGAAGGGATCCAACTTCCAAGCCTCCATTGTGCATCATTAAATTTCCTCCTTAAAAAATGCAAAGGCAATCACTCGACTGCACCAGCGTTGAATCTAACTAGCACCGCTTGAAGAAGCATGGCTCGTCCAACACCTGCATGACAAGTTCACAACCCCAAGAAACGGTCACCTCCATGAGATAAGAAACTACTATACAACAATTATGAGTGTTCTCAAATTCATGTACTAACACATGATGGGTGCAAGGTGAAATAAGAGTCTAGTCACTCATGTAGATTATGCAAGTCCAAAATGCGAGCAAATAAGACCAAACAAAACTAAGTCTTGTTTCTTTCATTATTTCTGATGCAAGAAAATGAACAAGATATTGAAATTACACATGAAACATAGTTTTTATAGCTAAATTCTTTTATGTACTAATTTGAGAGCATTCAGGATAATTTAAAATGCAATAGCATGACAGTGACCAACTGACCATAGTGGTGACAAAGAAAGCTAGCAGTGCAAGGCTATACTTGCAAAGTAAATGCATGGCCTCGCTTATGATGCCAGGGTATGCACAGATAACAAAAACTTAAGAGACGAATATTCAAGATTACTGACCCATGATAAAAAGGTCTTCATCCACAACTGGATCTTTTAGTATTTTCGACAAGCAATCATGACAACAGTAGAGAGATAAATTACTTTCCATAGAATAAATTTCAAAATAAAATATCAAACATATTGGAACGATATATGCCAGTAACTTTGATCTTCCATAGTTACAATTTCCAAAACTATGGAAAACACAATTAACATTGTTATCCTATTTATTTATGTGCATGATATATACCGATATATGAGCTATTTTAAAACACTACAATGATTTGAATAATATTACCACAAACTAGGCCAAAAAGACAACGCATGTATACACTTGGTGCATAATAATAAGATTTGATACCATACCCTAAAAATAGCTTTGTGTCATGATAACAGATCTCAATGGTGCAACGGGAGCGGTGCTCCTTGCCTCCACGAGCTATGGACCTACGGTAAGTGGAAGGTGCCGAGGTTGGCCCTCCATGGGTAACAATAAGATATCACCTTCCTACTGGTGAGGAAACACATATAATAAACTATTGAGAGAAGACATATAAGATGAACCAAGAAATGATGCATACGCATTGTAATATTTTTAATAGTAGGCACACACAATGTTTTGTGGTTAAGGTACCATTATGATGTTTCCCTTGGTTGAGCTATATACATATCCTTGCAGCAGCTGAGCCTTTTTCTTCTTGGAAAATTAGTGGTTAAGGGATTGGTCCATTACAATGGAGTTCTTCCTCTGCCTGGCCCACTTGGACATATGCTGATGCTGGACTAGACGAGAGACTACAACGCTGAGGGTTTCAACATCATCCTCGATGTTTGCTTTGCGATCAAGAACCGAAGACAATGCATCACCTGCTAATCACATGCCCCTCTGGAGGAAAATTTGGCATGAGACATTGTCCTAGCTCTGAATGACATGTAGGTCATCTAAACACGACGTCTCCCTCAACAATTGGTGGCTACATGCTAGGCAGGCGACACCCAAGCAGTTGTGTAAGGGCCTTCCTTTGGCAACACTTCTGATGGCTTGGATGATCTGGAAACAGAGGAATTCCCGTGTCTTCTACAACAGTGGCCCCTTTGTACTCCAGGTCCCTAGCTGCTAGAGGGGATCAAAACTGAAGCTGCGCTTTGGGACAGAGCTGGAGTTGAAAGTCTACGAGTTGCCCTGCCAGCGACATTGGGATGTACATTGAGTTATTGTAACACATGCTGAAATCCACCTCCTTGGAGGCTTGTAAACAAGCATGTAACACATGCAGAAATCTTTGGGTTTTCTCGGAAAAAAGAAGAAAATTGTTGCAGTAGAACAGATAATAGTCATTTTGGCTTTCAAAACAGTCAACTAAAAACATCTCTAGCAAGGAAAGTCAGGCCCATGACACATACATTTCAAACAGAGAGTGCTATTAATTTTGTACGCATCAACCTGGAGCAGAATTCCCATAAATTGAACCATGCAAGGAAAACAACAACTGAAGTGGCATGCCATAAAACTAAAAGTGCGGTATATGTTTAAGAAAAACGGCTGAGGATCGAGGATCCTAATGAAGGCCAGAAAAAAATTAGATGACCATGAAAATGGTTTTGCTGCATAACAGCTACTGTCAACTGCAATAACAAACTACTATGAAGAAAGAAAAAGTTGAGCACACATGTCCCATTAGTATATACCAAAAATCACAAATAGTGTACCATTGCAGCATGAATAAAATTGAACATTATGATGAGAAAATTAAGTGTATGCAATATCTTGTTTGTAAGAAGAATGCAGCAAGAACATGGTTATCTCATTACCGAAACTAGAAGAGTTTTTACTTGTTTGATGGAATGCCTAGTGAATGATAGTCTTTCCCCAAATCTGACTTTTTTTGTAAATGCAACTAAGATACTTAGATCATAAATGGATCTATTATAATTTTGGCGAACAATAATGTACTCACTAATAAACTATAGTAAAAAATAAAATGTTTGGTCAACCATTGTATATTAATTGCAGAAAGTTTACGCATGTATTGACTAAATATGCCAACATACAACTACACAGTTTTATTTATCTTTAATTAATAATAAAACATTTATTTTGCATCTCAGGTCTCGCTTATGCTAGAAGTTCAACTATCTTAAGAATAAGCTTCTCTTATACATTGTATTCAATGCATTCCTACCAATCATATGAGTGAATTTGTCTTAAAATAAAGTACCATACCAACCATTGGTGCCTAAGGTAAAACAACGAAGCACTAAAAGGCACAATTCTTTATTTCAGAAGTATAAGCCGAGCCAATGCTAGGATTTTTTCCTACCTTCTGAGAAGAAACTAGTAGAAAAATATAGAGAGAAATCAACTTAAGCCAATAACAATTACTTATCTTCGGTATCAACATTCTCACTTGGACAACGCACCAACAATAGTGGCATGAATAAGAGAGAATTGTGTTATTTGACTTCAGATTAAGGATAGAAAATTTGAATATGTCAAAAATAAGAGAAAACTATACAATGTGACTTTAGAATAACACTGTGAAAGTTAATATGATTGAGTTAGCACACCTAGACAATGCAACCAAAACACACATTGCTTGATCCTGGCAAAATATTTGAGCTGAAGAAATAACATTTGATATAGAAACTAGGTACTCATGTCCAAAAAGTAGGAACGTTTTCACACTCTGAAAAGGCAAGGAGGATGAAAAATAAAGTTAGATAAATTCTCTACAATAAACATGAACACAGATCTTGAACACAACTTCCTAGTCCAAACATTACTCACTGAATTTTAAATGCTATCTTTGAAACTAGAAATTTGGGAATTCTTCAACTAAGACCGACTTTAATTTATCGTGATGGCGAGAATTAATCATGGAACTATCTAAAAGCCCATAGTGAAGTTTCCAACTAGCCAATGGATTCTTCTATACTATAAAGAATCATTTTATGTCTGGAGATACAAGTGTATTTGTTTTGTCAGGTTGATGATCTTAGATTTAGACATAATGACACCATATATATGGCAACCAAATACTTCTCATAAAAATGGACTCTTTAATAGGCATTTCAAAAGTGTGTATATACCTTGATTGCTGAAAAAACATGTGGAATGCACTAACTTAAACAACAATACATTTAAAAACATTGGATTTAGAGCATACATGAGGAAACAGGATGATGCTGCTACCCTATTCTACCATCCACTACTCCTCGTTAACCTTGAACAAGAACGAAATCATGGTCAGCTCTAAAAAAATTAGAAAAAAATAAATCTGGAGGAGTGTATAAAATTTACCCACATACTACCTCCGTTTCAAGGAATAAGGCGCACACGTATTTCAAGGCAAACTTTGACCATAAAAATTGAGCAACAAAATCTTAACTATATTATATGTAATTAGTATCGTTGGATTCGTATTGAAAAGTACTTTTAAATGATACTAATTTCATACAAATAATGTTTATCTATTTGAAGTAATTCTTGGTCAAATAAAAAGCACGTAAAACGAGGACGCCTTATTCCTTAAAACGGAGGTAGTATACATTAACATCCAGAACCAGATATGATCGCCATGAAATGACATATTGCAAAAGTAAGCATCTGCCCATATACATTAAATGGTTAGCAGCCTTACAAACTACAGAAACCACATGCATCTCATGAACAAAAATATGCTCTTCATTAACCAGGAACAAGAACAAATCTAGACTTCGTTCCCTGAGAAATTTACTTCTAGCAGCACAATACATTGGATATGGATAAGATAGAGGTAACAATGGTAAATTTCAAGATAATTAAACAATGCAAGTGCTATCAAAGTTTATAACAAGTGGAATGTTATTATTAATTACTTTGAAGTCACAACCATGCAGTTAGAAAACTACCAACTTACCCATGCATTAGGGAGCAAATTATGCATAGAGTAAGTGGTACTGTAAGAGATGGTTTCTTTGGGAATAGTGCATCACGGATATTTGCCTGGGGATTTGCAACCAAACCACTGTTACAAATTTTTCTTACTTTCTATAATTACTTTCTATAAATCTGGAGGAGTGTATAAAATTTACCCACATACTACCTCCGTTTCAAGGAATAAGGCGCACACGTATTTCAAGGCAAACTTTGACCATAAAAATTGAGCAACAAAATCTTAACTATATTATATGTAATTAGTATCGTTGGATTCGTGTTGAAAAGTACTTTTAAATGATACTAATTTCATACAAATAATGTTTATCTATTTGAAGTAATTCTTGGTCAAATAAAAAGCACGTAAAACGAGGACGCCTTATTCCTTAAAACGGAGGTAGTATACATTAACATCCAGAACCAGATATGATCGCCATGAAATGACATATTGCAAAAGTAAGCATCTGCCCATATACATTAAATGGTTAGCAGCCTTACAAACTACAGAAACGACATGCATCTCATGAACAAAAATATGCTCTTCATTAACCAGGAACAAGAACAAATCTAGACTTCGTTCCCTGAGAAATTTACTTCTAGCAGCACAATACATTGGATATGGATAAGATAGAGGTAACAATGGTAAATTTCAAGATAATTAAACAATGCAAGTGCTATCAAAGTTTATAACAAGTGGAATGTTATTATTAATTACTTTGAAGTCACAACCATGCAGTTAGAAAACTACCAACTTACCCATGCATTAGGGAGCAAATTATGCATAGAGTAAGTGGTACTGTAAGAGATGGTTTCTTTGGGAATAGTGCATCACGGATATTTGCCTGGGGATTTGCAACCAAACCACTGTTACAAATTTTTCTTACTTTCTATAATTCCTTTACATGATCTATCATGCTTTAGATAACATGGAATCTTGGTCATGATTTACACAATAGGGAATCTTGGTCATGATTTACAGTTTCAGACTAAGTAAGATTGTCCGACCTATTAAACGAGACAAAATACATTAAACCAACTTTGCTATGATAGGACCTACCTGACAGTGAGCTTGGTGCTTGGCCAAGTGGGTGGTTTGCTCATCACTGTAGACAATTTTATGTGAGCAAAAAAAGTCAGCTCACTGTAAAGAAAGTACATGTCAAGTAGAACAATGTAGCCTACATCAGCAAGCTCTATACATAATTACATAAACTTATCATGGGAAAAAGTAAAAAAAGTATATGTCAACCAAAAAGCTAAACTTGTCAACTGAAATTATGTACGGGTCTTGGACTGTCCAGAGGGAAGTAAATCTGGAATTAGAAGTGACGGACATGGGGTCCTCACTAGCAAGGCAAGCTGGCCGGCAGTTGCAAAATCGTCATGGACGAGGCCACTGGCGGCGATGTGGAGAAGGGCCCAGCTACACCCGTACATCCCGGCCACCATCTCCCCTACTTCAATGCCGGTGATGAAGAATGTGGATAGAAAAATAGAGATGTGCGTGGAGGATGACGCCCCTGTGTGGCTCGTGTTGCTGCCCGTTGTGCCCTGGTGACCGGCGTATCATTGCTGTCATGCAGCTGCTGCCACCGGTCACGCAGGAAAGCGAGATCGATAGAGCTGAACACATCGACGCACATATTTATAAATAAAGATGTGAGAGTCTACATCAATTAAAAATTCAAAACTGAACATTTTATCAACGAAACTCAACTAGTAGAAGTGATTTAAGTGATAGGGGATTAGCACAAATTTAGACTTTGTTTTTCTTGAAATGTACAAACAACATGAGCATCACTACGTGGCAAGATGGAATATGTAAAAGTGCATGTAAACTGCATAAACGGAGCTAACTATTATAAGATAGCCTTCATTCTAGCCAAGAAGAAAGGATATATCGTAGGACAACATATGACTTCACGAGCAAAAAATTACCGTGTGAACTTAAAAAGTCCATTTCTAATCTATAGACAATAAAATAAAGATCACATGGCATGATCTTTACTTGGCAACTCAATTCAATATCATAAGCAGCTCAAACAAGTCAAGGACCAGACCCTGCTAGTAACTTTGCACGTCAAGTAATAAAAAATCGAGAAAATGCAAAGGACCTTTGCTTTTCATTTCATTGAAAATATAGAGTTCCCGTGGATCGAGGTTGCCACTCGCCATACCCCTCGGAACCCTAACAACATCAAGTCAAAATTGTTTATAACAAGCCAGCCCATTTACCTCCCTTGATCTACATCTAGCGCACACAGATGGACATGCTAGATAGCACGCTGCATTCTATATCCTGACCAACTCGAGCTAGTTAATTTTGCAGTCACAGACCAGACCTTGCGATCCAACTTTGCACATGACATAAATATTGTTTAGAACAAAGCTAAATCATCTGTCCATAAAATATTTGTGCTACTTGGTTGATTGATTTGCAATCAAGAAAAGAAACTTGACCTAGATCACAGGCTAACATTTTCCACGTGTTGACATCAAAGCAATAACCGAACACACTAGTAACACTATTTGAACCAACTAGCAATTATGCAACCATACAGAAACTAACATCCTTACAACTCATGATGAACAAATATAGGAACGAGATACCATTCAGCACGTATTTCCGCAAAATACAACTAATGCATGCATTGCATGATCAAGTGCAGAGCTGAACACCAATAATGCAGGCCTAAACTATATTATTCGGCTAAATTAATTTACACTGCTCTTAAGCATAGGATGTAGCCAAACCATTACAAAATACATATGTCTTGAAGCCTAAATAACTCAGGACTAACAAGTGAGCCTAGGGATGATTGACGGTACTATCACAATACCTGCATACAAAGAACTCCAATAGGAATTAATAGACCTCCTACAAGTCAATATAATATAAGTAGAAGGGCATACATAATAATAACACTACATGCTAATTCCTACGTGGTCTCTGATTTAGATACTGATTCTAAGAATATACTAAACCTACTTCAAACGAGCAAAATCCATATCACAGAGCTAGAAGCACATATAACATCCACCCGCTGGCTACTGGCATATAGATAGTCCAGAGCTGGCACAAGCATTCTGATAGCTATACAAACGTAAAATATAGTAGATTTGAGAAAACAAAAAATCTTAGTCATAGAAACCAGTGACAATTTGAAATTCAGAAGAGTTGTTCCCCTAACAAAACCAATTAGAAATTTGCAAATATACATAGTGAATCCATATTCTATAGGAACGTAATCCATTTGTTCAAGGGAGAGGATGAAACCCCAAAAGCAATAACTTTGGCAATTCACTTCAATACTCTGCTTTTGTCAAATGAAAAATTACAGCTTCAGGGCAGTAAGTTTTTTCCTTGGCTATATTTGACCCCGTCCCAGTCTATTATTGAATGCAGATACATATTAGCGCAGATCAGAGTATAGAAAATCTATGTTTGACAACCCATATCCCAAAGAAAAGGAATAAGCCCAAGTGCAGGCTATACCACAGTTCATGCTACAAAATGGTACTCACGTTTCCTTTTGGAACCTAGTTTTGTATATTATGTGCTTTGCATTTTAGAATTTGGGCGATGTCATGCAATACTAAGCTTAGTGCTAGTCGAGCATCATGAATAATCTTAGTTTGGGAATCCCGGTAATTACAATTCAACCAATCAAACGCCTGAGAGTAATATTGATGAGTGAAATATCAGAGTAGAAACACTCAACAGACATATCAAGCAACTATAAATAATTATGTTATTTAATTTGATACCAAAAGCCAATGATGCGTAACTGCCTGGTTCAGAACATACTATTAAGTAGTTATCCTCGATTCTTAGAGTATGACTGCGAGAAATACCTAGCAGGAATTACTTTGCTAGTAGGTAGATGTGTCCACTGAAGCGCAGCAATGCTCTTTTTAGTTATTTTCTTTTTCTTAGAAATCTTATGAAACACAAACATTACTTATTCAATGAAACGTAACTTTATCCTCAACCTTGTGCACTTGTGAAACACTAACATGCAGAACAATCAAATGTACACTCACGGGCAGAACAAACCGGCTCTTTTGTGCAATTTTTCTTCCTAAATAGAGTCAAATGAAATGGGGCGCATCCATTTTGTGAAGCAAACATGTATGCACCACCAGAAAGTATACATGTATGGACCTTCCTATTCAAATAACATTGATTTAGTGAAACAGATTTACATGTACTCATTTTTTTAAAATGCAGCAATCCATTTTACGAGAAAAATGACAGAATTTATTTAGAAGAGGCAGAAATACAACAAAGGAAAGTAACTGGAAAAAAGAAGAAGGAAACTTGTGAACTTTACACTATTGCAGAAGATCATTTACCTTCCAATCTCTGATCAATCTAATTTGGCCCATGTCCTATCACCAACAGTTTTGTGTTGCTAGGCAAGAGATAAAAGAGACTCACGGGACGAGGACTCCCGCACCCCAGCCTCCCAAGTCCTAACCGCAGCCGCCGCCGCCGTCGGGGCAAAGACCCACGGGGCGTGGCGGCGGCAGGGGCCCTTCCTCGTCGACGCATGGTGGACGGCGACCGGATCTCCCCTCCTCGACGCATGGCGGACGCGCGGATGGGATGGGCGGCGGCGGCCTGCACCGCGCCCCTTCTCCCGTAGGCTCTCCCCTGGTGGATCGGCCGGCGCGTGGGATGGGCGGCGGCGGCCAGCGCTGCGGTCTCCCTCCTCCCGTCGGCTCTCCACAGCACTCCGGCAGGGGTTGGTGGTGGGCGGCGGCCAGGCCCATGGCCTGCGCCAATTTCCCCCCCGCCTCTCGCCGGTGAGTGGAGGCGATCTCGGGCTTCACCCGCGACACGAGGTCGCCCATGGCAGCAGCCTTGGGTACGACGGTGGAGGTGACCATCTTCTTCGCCGGAGAGGGTCGGCATGCGGTTGGTGGTGGTGGATCTATCGATCTATCACCGCGTTCCGGCGGCGAGATGGAGATGCATGGAAGCCGGCGACGGAGTCGCTGGTGGAGGGTTGGAGTGGCCAGCCCGGGATGGTCGCCGACGTGGGGGTCCGACCTGAATAAAGGCGGTGGTCCTAGGGTCTCTCTTGCGTGAAGAGGAAGACCTACCGGAGGCCTGGACTCGTGATCTAGCCGGAGTGTTGAGTTCCGGAAGGCTCCGCCGGCGAATGTAACAGTGCTTATTGCCTGGAGTTTGCTGGATTGGTGGTATTCGGTCGTGCGCATCCATGTTTTTATTCCAACCGATTGGTTCTGGAGGGAGCGGCGCGAAGCTCTTTTTCTGTGTTGACATCAAGTGACTATGGATCCATGATGAAAGTCGGAAGAAGAGAAGTTCATGAAGGACGGAGGGGAGGACTAGCTAAGGGAGGTTCAAGTCTCCGCGTTGTTGAGAGACTTGCTTGGTGTTCCGGGCTTCACAGCAGCGGTATGAAAGTGGGGGCGACAACACATGTGAAGTTCAGAGTCCTACCTTTCAGGGTGAAATCCCAAGGTCTGGCCTTAACTGGTTGTGCCTGGCAATGACCTTGTTGGAGGCATTGTTTTGAGAGCGAGGACTATCTTCATGGTGAAAACCTAAGATCGTTGATCGGGCGACGATGGTGTTAGAGCACTATTCCCTTCTTGGAGGCGTCGTTTTTGGAGAGTCTGTATTTCAGGTGTTGTCTTGGTGGTGGATGTATTGCTGTTGTTAGGCCCGAGATACTCGTAGCGGGACTTTTGTTTCTTAGTTTTCTTTTCCTTTTTTGGCTGTGTGCATCCGTAGTGCCATTAGGGTGGTGTGTTGTTGCAGAGGCTGGGTGTAATTGGTATCCTTTTGATATTAATATATTCCCTTTATCGAAAAAAAAAGGCAAGAGATAAAAGATATGTTACATCAACTTTTAGGCATCGACGTTGACATGTTAACAACTTAATATGAAATCTAGAAAAAATCAAGAAACCAGGGGATGTTATAAATAGTAATTTACAACATAAAAATATACATCTTTTAGAATTTTCATAAAAGATTTTTCATACTAACTACCAAATATTTTTCGGTTTGGCTATAAGAAAAAAGAATTTCATACATAATTCAAGACTTCTTACCATACTAGTTATGGGGACAGTTGGATCCGCTTTTTCACATTGAATTTTCATTATTTTTGTCAAATTTTTAGTAACAATATACAAATCTTTGAAATTTTATCTAACAAAAGTCATATGGTTACAATCATCAAAGATGATTTCACTGCAAAAAGAATTACATTAAGGAAACTAAACCGATTTCTTACTCGTCCATGAGAATATATAAGTAAGATTCAATGGGAGGTGGCTTTCATGCCAATAACAAATATACGTGTTAACTTGGTAAGCATTAAATATAAGCCACTCTAGTGTCACTAAACACTATGTGCTTATGTGTGTATGCATCTACATTATACAAAGAGTTTATTTCAAAAAATAGTTCACCTGACAACATTGTTATGCATCTCTGGTTTACCATAAAGAACTTGTAGTGGTTACTTAAGAACAAGTGTTAGAACCGGTAAATCGGAAACATATGTCGATTCTAGAATTAAACATGATTATTTTAAGTTAAACACCCGTTTCCATTTTATACGGTTCAACACAGAAAACACTGGCCTATATGAGAACATTCAGACACAAACAAAAGCATCATAAATTGTTGCTATTTAAGTCGAGCTCTATTTTGACTAATCCAAAACCATTTGTACTACTGCTGTCAAATAATTTCAATGTGATGATAAAAGTAGGCTTCAATTTAATCATATAATACTACATAATACGGAAAATGGCACCACGTAGTCAAGTGCATCAGCAGTTCAACATCATAGACAAATCCAGCACTACTGCTGATGCATAGCACGCAACAAGCAAAGTCAAATATATTGAGCATTTGTTTCATATACATCTACCCTGTACAGATTCAAACAAGAAAAAAAATATGAGCAGTTCAAATTTCGTATAGATTTTCTGCCTACACATTCAAACATTCAAAAAAATGAGTAGACAAATTTTATATGTATGTCCTGCATACAAATGAAACAACAGGATAAAGGTACTCCCTCCGGTTCAAAATAGTTGCCTATTTCTGGTAATTATTTTGAACCGGATGGAGTACAGTGTTTTAGCAAGAATATATGGAGGAGGAGAGGGGCGTCACCGTGCTGCTGCAGGTTGGGGTGGTCGTCGGCAGCAGCGGAGTCAAGTCGTTGTCAGCAGCTGCAGGTCGGGTATGTCGCCAGCGACCAACAGCTCGAGGAGGTGGTCGCGGAGGTCACCGGCAGAAGCAGGTCCGGCCAGGAGACAGGCAGCTCATCCTCCACGCACCCCGTCGCCATGCCCACAACATCGCAAAACAGGTCCAACCAGCACTAATCCCGCCGGCCGTGGCCAACGCCAAGCGCCATCGTCGCGCCATCTAGGATTTCCCCGCGGATCCAAGGTCACATGGATACGGAGGAGGGCCACCAGGGAGGAGCGAGGCATGGCGGCGGCCATGCTGGTCCGACGGCGAGTGCTGGATCTAGATGAATCACGAGAGGGGAGAGGCAGCGTTCTTGGTCAGAGTGAAGGGGACACGAGGACGTGCGTGGAGAAGTGCAACCGTGCCTTCGTTCAATGCATTCCAAAAGCACGCGACATCGTTTTGCACTCTGAATAGCTGGAGACCACCATGCTCATAAGTTTTGGTCTCCAATCACGGGCATCGCATTGTAAATTAATTAGGGGGTGTCGAAGTTATTACAGTTGGGAGAAGCCAAGGAGTCCAAAGCATTCAGCATCTAGAAAATTGCATACCTTAATTAATTATAGGACACTACACGAGAATGCATCTAGGAAACGAATTGTACATCGTGTGTACGTATCAAAGTATATACATGAGTGTGTTACAAATACTAGTAATTATCTTTACTTTCATAGATATACATTAAAATGTGTCTATATACATCCGTCTATCTGCTCCAATGTTGCCACACTTATTTTGTAACCAAAGATCTATTACCAATCAATCGTTTCACCTATGTGTGTAAAGCTTGCCCAAAAAATAGCCCAAATGTTTGTGCATCTAACACACCATTTCATGATTGTGACATGCCCATGCATGCACACTTACTACACCAATTATCATACCTTGGTTAATTAGCTTCCAAAAGATACATTTATGAAATAGTTCCGTTGAAATAAACCCGGCCATGTCACACGCATCACATCACCGTACGGGTGACATGGGGTCGGTCGAGTCGCAGACCAATAATGTCACAAACCAAGGCCGGAATTAATGCTAGACTCTAGGAGAGCTCAGCCGGTGGCACCTGAGGCGGGACGACAACCGAGGGCAGCGGATATGCATGCAGACATCAAGCAAAAGAACACCGATGAGCCTCTATCACATGATCATGAGTAACAACACTACGCGAGGAGACCAGGGTGTTTCCCCAAAAGACGACGGAAGAACAAAACCATGCGACACCGAGTGCCCTTGCCATGGTCGAATATAGCGCATTGCTGACGCACTCAATGAACGCCCATGCATGCAACCTCTAGGACACCATGAACACGAGTCTCCATAGGAGCAGACCCAAGGGCTGGAGGGAGGGAAAGAGACAACAAAGGAATTTGATGCCATCAAATGTTATACCGAGACCACAGAACACTGCCAACTATAGGTATGAAAAGACTTTTCTACGGGTTTTCACCCTAATCCTAACAATAAACATGAAAACGCCCTATTTAGTGGGCCTCACGAGGTTAGAGGTGGTGATTTTGTATGACAATTCTATTTGACTGTTTAGAGTTGGTCATAGGGACACGGAAAACCCTATCTAGTGGGCCCCGTGACGTCTACCTCTAGCTTTGGGTTGAAAGTGATGATTTCAGACTTTTCTTTTTGTATGTGTTAAATTTGGTCACATTGACATGGAAAAACCCTATTCGGTGGGCTCCGCGACGTCTACCCTAGCTTTGGATCGAAAGTGATGATTCCATGTGACTTTATTTTTGTTAGTTTAGAGTTGGACATAGGAGCATTAAAAACCTATTCAGTGGCCCCCGCGATGACCACCCCGTAGCATGTGAATTTTCTTCTTGTATGTGTTAGTTGGTCATAGGAACGTGAAAACCCTTATTCGGTGGGCCCTGCATCGTCTACCCTTATTTTTTAAGGTCAGCACCACGCCATTGGCGATGAGAAGTTGGGTCAGTATTAGTTAGTCCATCTCCGTTGGTATCGATGCACGCCATGTGTCCAAAACATACCATTTTAATTGTCAAAACAACATTTTGACACAAATATTCATTTTACTTCAATCACGGGGCCTTCACCACCACTGTATTCGACACATATGTACATGGTTGGTGATAATGCCGGTCTCGATCATATGTTATCTCCCGGCTTCGTCGGCATTGCTCTAGCATCGCCCCTTAGTCTCGGATGTCAAATGCTTATCCATCGACAGCTCCTCGGTGCTCTTAAGGTTGGTGTCTACACATTTCTTTTCGTTTATTCTGGTGGTATTACTGCGTTCGGTGTATTGAGGTCCTCATCGGAGCTCCTAGCATTCCGAGTCAAGGTTTCTCGAGGTGTAGTCTTGGTTCGCGACTTTTTGCTATGCGCTCGAGTATGGATTGCCTCATAGGCGGTGTGGACATCGTGGCCTCGACTCCTTAGGTCCTCCACCATCTTCGGGACACGGTTGCTACTGTCAAGGTGTTCACTCATACACACGCGGTACGTATAGTCCGTGGACTCGCCGTGTCTAGCTCGATGAACCTTTTCCAACAACAGTCTCATGGAAGCTAAACCAAGCGTGAAAAATGCGATGGGCAAAATTTTTCATGACGTAGTGTGATGCATGGATACAACATGCACACATTGAGCTAGTAGTAGTAGTACACTAGGACTATTAGCACATGCAACCCGTCGATGGATTGGTATGGTTTAACACGCCGCTACTTAATCACGGACGAGACGGAGCCCCACCCAACGACACCATTTCTCCCTCGACTTCTCCCCTCCCACCCACAGCACCTCGCCTTCTCCAATCGAGCCTCAACCGCGCCGTCGCGAAACCCCAGGTCGCCGGCCGGCCGACCGGCGTCGAAGAAGACGCGGGCAAGGCCAGGCGCGATACTTCCTGGTCATCCGCTTCCCCGTCGTCGCCTTGCAGCTCCGTCCCCGTGCGCCCCCTTCACCACCGGGTTCTCGCGTCCGGAAGTCGTGGCCGTGCGGGAGGAACCCTCCAGCGGCGTCGCCGCTGCCTTGATGCCGACCACCGAAGGGGTACGAGCCGTGGCCCAACCCACCGACCCCAATCCTCTTCTCCCTAATCTCTAAAAAAGACGGATCTTTCTTGTGCAGGTAGCCGGAGGAGAGATGTGGGATTGATGGTCGCTGCCGTCCGCGGGATGCAGGGGTAGAACGACGCAGGTGAGACCAGTTCGTCAATCTTGTAGCTGCAGGGATCTGTAGCTGCAGGTGAGACCAATTCCTTGATGTACTACGGGGATTTGTAGCTGCAGGAATTTTTATCGGGAAGAAGAATTGCAAATGGTTGGCACGTTTGATTGTACATTGATGCAAAAACAGTTCTTTGTGAACCTTGTTTACATGTATAGTTTGAGAAACTTAGAGAGGACAGTTAGTTGATATGGTCTGTTCTGATTAGTACATTAATCATGCTATTTTCGTTAGAGTTCATCCACCTGCAGCTCTTGTAATTGCTTTGACACTATTTAGTTAAAGAAAGCTGAGACCATCTGTCTGTCAGAAAATTAGCATGCTCTTGAGTGAACTTTAAAACAATTGGATCTTACTGTTTACGTGTGTGTAATTGTGTATGCAACTCTGCTTGGCTGAAAATCAGTGTATTGCATAGTAACTGTTAATGAGAATTCAGATGGATTTATGTGCGTGTGTTGTTGTTTATCTCGAAAGATCCATTTGTAGCTTACTTGCGCTGTTGATACCATTTGTTCATGTCAAATATACCATGATATCCGGGTTTGCTTTGCTGACCATGCTTTGTTCTTGTTCGAGGTGATGAGAAGGACTAAAGGAAAGCGGTGGCCTTCTTCTTCGACTACATGTTTTGTTTAGGTAAAGTTTCTGCTTCCTCTCTATGTCTTGACCATAATGGAGATTTCTAGCATGTTGTGTTTGTTAAATATGTTTAGTGCTGTGTGCATTTGCAATTTGTATTACAGACGGTGATGCTAATTTCAATGTTGCACTGTGGTGCCTGTGATAATTGTGAGCTGTGCTGGAACTTTACTTTAGTTTGGTCCCAGACTGCCGGTATCTAGCTAAATTATCAAATAGCTTTGTTTCACCAAATGAATGCTATTTGCTGGAATTGCAGGCTCTCTGAAGATATAATTTAGTTACCGCTAAACTGACATTGTTTTGGATGAAAAACGCCTTTTGTCTGCTGGATTTGTATCTCGCTTGCAAGTCTTGCGCAGCCGCATCTCATACGCACTACCTGAATTCGATTCGATTCACATTAGTGCACATTAATAAATCTTGTTGTGGGAGGGGTCAAAAGTTTTCTGCTTTATATATCTTCTGCTATTTATGTTTTGCTGCTGCTGTTGAGAGTTAATCATATACCAGTTCTTTGTATAGAGTTGGCATGTAGATTGAATTTTGGTTCCCTCTGATTAGGGAAGTATTTGGCCAGCAGCGAGGCGGCACGATGATGGGGACTCAGGTGTTTTCTTTGAAGATCCTCTCTCTGCCCCTGTACAATATCTAGTTTCCTATGTTGAGAAATAGTTTCATGCAATTCTGTTGTGTGTGTTTGATTGAACTTGTGGGTATCCTTGAGTGAATGTTAATTATTTTCATGTGCCAAGTAAAATGCTGATCAAGTACTAGTACTATCCATGTCACCGCCACCAGTAGCAGGCAACAATTGCAGTCTGTAACAAGCTTACTTGTTTTTGAGTCTTGTGGTCTGTAACAAGCTTTTATTGGCTTGGCTAGTCCATTACACTCGCGTGTTAGATTTATTAAAAGTGTACAAGGGAGGCATGCACACCGATAGCTAGCTGATTTCTTAAAATGGGATTGGTTATTTTGCTGAACTAGTAGTGCTTTTGGTTTCTTAATTGAAGAAGAAGAGATCCTAAACAACGTGCTAAGGTTTTTGCCGTCTGTGTTGATTCACTGGTTACATTTTGTGTTGTGTTGGTGTAGCCAGCCGGCCAGCCATGAAACGGAGGCAGTCAGACAAATCTAATAGTAAACAAGGACATGGTAGTTGCTGTTGTTGGTCGCGCATAGGACCTGTTATGCTGCTGTGATGTTGGTCATCCAGTGGTAGGGAGTAGCTGGATGTATCGATTCCTTTATGGCGTTGTGAGCAAGTCAAACTCGAGACTGAGGAGTGTTTGCTGTAATATGCAGTGTAGTGGTTTGCTGGGCGTTGCATCTCGCTTGAGATTGATGTGGCTTTTTGATGGTTGTATGTATGTATTTAAATCTCTAGAAGAGGAGCTCCGTTAAGTTTTGTAATGCTGGTTATTTGATCAGTTGTCCAGGAAATAGGAGAGGACATGTCCGGAATTAGGATTTGTTTCTACCGGGTCCATCCCGAATTCCCAGCAAGCGTGTTAAAAACGTGTATGCGCCCTGGGTCGCTGGTGTTTGACAGCGGGCGTCTTTGTGAGGGCTGTGGATGTGCTGGATCTGAAGGCCGGGTGGGAGCTCGCCCCCAAACCCCACCGCGGTGACTTGAACGCCGCTGTCCAGGAGTTTGTCGATGTAGGCATCCAAAGGTAGCTCCTTTTCCTGTAACATAGAAGGTGATGCTAATTTCAATGTTATAGTGTCAGTTGCTTGACAAGAGCTATTTTATTTTGGTCTTGGTGTCTACTCCCTCCGTTCTGATTTAGTCTACATTCTAGAAAAAATGAAACAAATTAGTAGTGCATTTATTAGTACTACTTACATATTCCAGCAACCAATCCAAGCTACATTGAAAACAACAACATCCAATAAAGAGAGTAAAACCACCTCGTTTTAAGTGTTGTTGTTGACTAAAAGCTAGAATGTAGAGTATTTCAGAACAAATTTTGGGGCTAGAATGTAGACTATTTCAGAACGGAGGGAGTAGCTCGGAAGTTTTAAAAAATAGGTTTGTTTGGTTGGTGGTGTAATGCACAGCTATTTGCTGGAATTATCAGGTCTTGAAAGTGATATGATAAAATGAGTCACATTTTTATTTATTGTATTGCTATATATATGGACTAAAAGTGTGTTCTGTCTTCTGGATTTGTGTATCTGTCGACTCATTTAATATATGCACCTCAATCCGTTTTTGTTTTTTTATTGTTTTTTTGTAAGGCCATTGCTTGTATGATGGGAGTTGTGAACTCTGATCTTGCATGCTGATCCCTTAGCTGGAATTTCTACTCCCTCCGTTGTTGTTTTTAAAGCCGTGTTAGCTTTCGTGGATTCACTCATTTTGATCCGTATGTAGTCTACTTTTAATCTTTATGTGTAGATTCACTCAGTTTAGTCCGTATGTAGTTTAATTTGAACGTTTGATTGATAAATAGCTAACTAGTAACCTACTCCCTCAGTCTCATGAAACATGCTTGTTATAATATTGTAAAAAATTGGATGTATGTAGATACATCCAAATATTAATTAATGTGTAGATTCACTCAGTTTAGTTTGTATGTACTCCCTCCGATTCATACTAGTTGCCACAAATATAAATATAGATGTATCTAGACATATTTTAGTGATAGGTACATCAATACTACTGATAGCAAGCAATATAAATCGAAGGAAGTAGTTTAATTTGAACTTTCCAGTGATAATTAGCTAACTAGTAACCTGCTCCCTCCGTCTCACAAAGCATGCGACGTTGTAAAAAATTGGATGTATATAGATACTATTTAGCACCTCCAAATGGTAACAAAGTTAAGACAGGTTTGATGTGATGGAGGAAGTAGGTATAGTAGTTCGGGTAGTTTAATCTTGTACTAGTAGCAGGTCGTATGAAACAAAGAAGAAAGATGAGAGTTCTAGTTGGTCTCTTGGAGATATCTTTGAGCATCTCCAACCGAGCGATCCAAACAGATGCGCTGGGTCGTCCGTTTTAGGCCGTTTAAGTGGCCGAGCAGACACCTGGACAGCGGCACGCGTCCACGTGTCCGCTTCGGTCGCATGCTGCGCCCTACGCGGCGATCCAAAAAGACGCCACGTGGTTTGTTTTCCTTGCGCGGCGCGGCGCATGGAAGGCCTCGATGGGACAGTAACGGTGGGCGGTAGAACGCGCGGGAAAGTTCCTGCGCGCACCAAGGTTCCCGCGCGCGCGAAAAGGCCATTGACGCGCGCTCGCGCCCAACTTTCCCGCCCAAGGCCGCGCACTATAAAAGACGGCAGCGGTCTCATAGATCTCATCACACCCGCTCCGGCGTCCTCTCCCCCTCCACCTTCTCTGGCGCCCTCTTCGTCGCCATGCCGCGCACTCGCAGGCCACGTGGGCCAAGCTCTCCCTCGCCGTCCGGGCCAGGTTTCCGCGGACGGAGGAGGAGGAGCGCGCGGACGCGCGGTGGGTCGCCGACGACGAGACGCTCTGCATTGCTGCCGAGGCGGCGGCGAAGAAGGAAGAGGATGCGGAGATGGTGGAGGCGGCCGCGGACGGCTGGCATGAGACCGCGGACGGGTGGTACGAGGCCGCGGAGGAGGGGGCTGCCGCGGAGGACCTCGCGCTGGCGAACATCAACGCCGCCATCGAGGAGCGGCTCGCCGACCTCACGCGTGTGACGAAGGAGCACGAGGCCACCTGCCGGGCCGGCCGCCGCCGACTAGGCGACCTCCTCGGCCAGAAGAACCAGCTCCTCGCTATGCGAGCAGCCCGCCACCTCATTCAGCTGCCCTCGCCCGAGCGGCGCGCCCGGGAGGCTGCTGCGTGGGCGGAGCGCGGCCGACAAGAGCGCATGCGCCGGCGGAACAAGAACCACGAGGCCCAGGCCGCCGACCGCGTCCGCCTGGAGGCGCGGGCCGCTGTGGAACGCGCCGCCCTGCAGGAGCTGGAGCTATGCGGGAAGCGAATGGTGCCGCCGCAGGAGGCGGAGCGCGAGCGCGCCTCGGGCGCGAGGGTGGAAAGGAGGAGGATGAAGGCCTCCGCCGCGCCTCCCAGCTTGTAAGCTGGAGTGGAATCCTCACGCGTACAGGTCGCCTGCGTCGAGTGAAATCCATGGCCCCGACGCGCCGTCGGCGAGGCCGCCGGCCCCGTACGTATTAGGATAGGAGTAGCATATTAAAAAAAATGTAATGGATACATTTTTAATGAAGAAAAATATTTCTGCCTATGACACGCGGGCCAGGGGCGGACAAGGGACGGACGCGAGCGGGCAGCCATCGGCGTCCGCGGACACGCAAACTCGTCCCAGATTTGAACCGGGTTTGGGTCGTCCCGGACGTCACGGATTTGGACCCGGTCCGCGCTGCCGGACCGGGTTGTTGTCCGGCTCGACCCATCCGGCCACGCGGGCGCGGGATGAGTTGCTCGGTTGGAGATGCTTATAGTACTTTTCTCGCCCTCAAATCGATCAAGACGCGGGTCGAGTCAAAGAGAAGCGAACCAAAAGAGCCGCGCTGCTTTTCCTTCATAATTAGTAAATCGTGAAGCGGGAGGATGTTGCGCCTTTGGTATATTGGAGTAAGCGGCATTTTTCAGTCGTCCGAGAAAGAAAAAAAAAAAGGCGTACGCATTTTACGTTGGTTCCGCATCCACTCGGTAATTGAAAGGTTTTCACGGGAATTGATTAGCACTTGATCACAGCTCAGCGTAATAATGGAGATGTGTCAGACGTGTTGGTGGCCCAAAATTAACCCAAACGCAGCGATATCATGCGGTTAAGCGACCTGCCCGACTGCCTCATCCACAGCATCCTCTCCTTCCTCGACTCCCGGCAGGTGGTCCGATCAAGCATCCTCTCGCGGAGGTGGAGGCATCTCTGGCGCTCCGTGCCGTGCATCGACATCAACTTCACTCTATTCCGCCGCCACACCCGCTGCCAATCTCGAAACTGCTGCAAAACAGAATACGGACAGAAGAAGATATGCAGGAAGGAGTGGCAGCCGTTCATGAAGTTCGGCGACAACCTCTTGCTGCTCCACAGCGCCACATCCTTGGATAAGCTCCGGATACATGTCCCGGCTCTAGATTCTTTTGACAGGCAAGCGATCCGGCCATGCTTGAGATGGATCAGCAGAGGCGTCCAGTGCAGCCCAACAGTGATCGACATCCACATGGACTTCAACTGGATCTCAACGAACTGGTGTCCAAACAACGATTATGGACCTTTCCCGGATTTGGGATCCACTTCATCTCGCCTCACAAGACTGCTCCTTCACGGTGTAAATTTGGATGGGAGCTTTGCAGAGCAGCTCCGTTCCGGGTATCCCGTGCTTGAGGATTTAAGTCTCGTCGAGTGCTTCTGTTTCTTTTGCGAGATTGTGTCAGGAAGCCTAAGATACCTAACACTTGATGATTGCGTAGGCTGTGAGGACCTGTTTGAGGAATTTGTGGTCACGGCTCCAAGGCTAACTTCTCTGCGTATTTCTTTCTCAACTATAGGCCGTCCAAATGGTATATGTGTAACAGACACGACTTACTTTAATAAGGCATCAATATGTGTGACTACATTCTGCGATATGAATGCAATCTTTTGGAAGAAGTTATGCAATATATTCAACCTAAGGCATCTAGAATTGTTTGGTGCCAAAATGATGGTAAATCTCTCAGATTTTTTTATGGTCGTACATTACTATAATTCGTGTGTGTTTAATCATGTAGTTTCCCAACTAGTTCTTTGTTGTGTCGTCGAAGATTACTTGGATTCATCTCATGTACACGCTAATTACTAATTGTGTTGCATCATAGCATCGTACTAATGCACAAGGACACAAACATCGGCTACTTAATCATGTGATGTTATTCTGTCAGTCGTAGTAATTCTCTCAATTGATTGTTTCCCCTTATTAATTGATATGTACTGTAACCATTAAACATTCCTCAAAGAATTACAATATAGTACAACCTTGACATAATTCTTGATTCCACTAATGAGAAAAATGAGAACATATGAGAAAATATATATTGGAACATGGGATATTTTATAGGAACCTCTGGATTTTTGTGTGTGTGTGAGGATTATTAAATAATATATACTTTTTCTATGTTTTAGGGACATCTACAGCCGCTGTCAAATTATCTCCCACAGTTCCATAATGTGAGAACCTTGTAATCGATCGATGCGACCTCAAAACGAACGCAGACATTCAAACATTGGATCGCTTTCTACGAAGTGTCCCCGGCTTGGAAAAACTCACTTTGCAGAATTGTGAGGTACTCCTACTATGATCACCTTTAAATACAATGTTTATTTTATCACTTTGTTTCCCTCCTATCACGCATCTTCTTGAGTCATTTTATACTACATAAAGTTTTCAGATCGCTCAAAGAGGAGGACTGCAAGGGCCAAGTGGCGAAATGTAGCCCTCGAAAGCCGGAATCTCATGTCTTTCAAGTGTGATAATTTGGAGGTGATTGAAATAAAGCATAGCAAAGACGAAAACGTCGATGAGTTCTTTGAGCTTCTTATGGGCATTTGGAGGAACCTAGGCAAGACCAGTATCAAACTCACCAAAGTTTAACGAACTCGCCACATCCATATTTGCAACATATTGTGGGCTTGAAGTCTTGTTATAAATTTCTGCTCATGTGTACCTTTCCATAATAATTATCGGATTGGATGAGTTTGGGCGTTGTGCTTAGGGTAGGTTACCTTATTTGACTAAGATTGATGTAATTGACCCCAGAAGATAAATTCTACTGTAGTTAAGATCTCTTCATAGTTACTTTTGAGTTTGCTTGCTCTCTGCCTTCTTCATTACGGTTGTCCGCCAACAGGATCAAGAATGTTGAGGCAACTGTGATGCCGCTGCTTATGCCATGGAATGGCTTCGCTTGCTGTATTTTAAACTGATATTTGGCTACATAAATCACTAGTAGAAAAAAGGCCTTCCATCCCAACCCATTAGTCCCTAAATACTTTGACCCGGGACTAATGGGGTCTTTAGTCCCGGTTCTACTGGTGAACCGAGACTAATGCTCCACCAACCGGGACTAATGGGCAACGGTGGGCTGCGGCCTCTTTAGTCCCCCCCCCCCCGCGGATCGCCTTTTTTTCAAAAAATAAAATGTTTTCAGATTCTTGTATGTTATGCAACCTACTATTCGGTGAAATTAAGAAATTCAAATTTTTACTTTTTTTTCAAAGAAAGTTTGAAAAATGGTAAAACCGCATTAACTTTTGCATACGACGTTGGAAAAAAAACGTATAATATATCAAAATCATCGTGGGAAAAAGTTACATTCGAATTCACCAGGGTTTACCTGGTTAGCCAAATTTTAGATTCTCAAAATTCTAAATAAAAATACGAAAGCAGGAAGATTTTAGTTTTTGCTATAAATTTCGGATTTTATATATATTTTATTTTTATAAAAATTAAAATTAATATTTGCATCCTGCATAAAGATTACTATTACTTTTACCTAATTTTTAGATTTTCAAATTTTTAGGTTTGGCAAAAAAATTAAAAAATTAAAAAAATTTTAAAATTAAATATAATACAAATTAAAAAGTTAAATTTTTTATTTATTCAAGATTATTATTACATCATTACTTTTGTTTATTAAAAGTATCATTTGAAATTCAAACAATAAAGAAATGTGACATCGACCAACATGTTAATAGGATTGATATGATATTAGTATCACATACATGCGCGCGAAGCACTTGGATGCGGGACGGGATAAAACTCGGAAGTTAAGCGTGTTAGTGCTAGAGTAGTGGGAGGATGGGTGACCGAGCGGGAAGTTTGATCACGAGTAAAGTAATTTTACTAGAGATAAGTGTAGTTAGACATAGATACTAAACTATGCAAATAACTGAAATAATAGAAATTCTGAAAAAATAGACAAAAAATGGAGTGGAAAAAATTTAGAAAAAAATAAAATTAGAAAAATTCACTCGGGGAGATATTTTCGCCCCAACGCACGAACCCAGACGGATGGACCTTTAGTCCCGGTTCGTAAGCAACCGGGACTAAAGGGAGGCTTTAGTCGCGCATAATTAGTTCCGGTTGCGCAATCGGGATTAATGCCCGTTGCGAACCGGGACTAAAGCCCCTTTTTCTACCGGTGAATGTTCTGTTTTTGTGTTGAATCTTCCTTCTTTCACATATATCTGGGTCCTTGGCTAAATTATGCGGGGCATCAAAACCGGACCTGGTCACAGCTTGAAAGAACTGCTGAAATTTCGTTACAAATACAGGTTTACCGATGGTCCACAATATACCTGATTTTCTGTGGATATCGAAAAAGAAATAGGGAAAAGCTTCGTTTCAGTCGGCCAATCTTGGCAGAAAGATCGGTTGTGGACCTGGAATACTCCGGCGCGGCGGCCACCATGTGATGCGCTAAAAAGTCAAGCCGAGTGCACAGGCCGGTTTAGCAAATGCATGCACTTTTTTTTTGAGAAATACCCCGCAAATGCATTTACTGTTGGGTCGTATCAGCGTCTTCTTCCGTGTACGGATTTTTTTCTCCAATCATGCATGCACATGGATGTCGCATCAGAGGCTAGTGCAACTGCTAGTTAGCTTCTACGTACAAATTAGATGGAATTTTGTTGTTAACTATTGTAGTAAATAGATAATTTTTTAATTGGATTTTGTTGTTCATTATTGTTGTAAACAACAAACATTTTTTGTTAGATTTCTTGTTGCTAATAATCAAGTGAATTTTTTGTGTAATCGTTCTCGACTTTTTGTAAAAATAGTTAGTGATTTTTGTTGTAATTCAATCTATAGAAAATTAATTGTTTCTTGAGCAATTCAAACTATTTTGCAAACATATGGATTTTTTTGTTGTAATATTCTATGGTTTTTGGTGAATTTGTTGGCGAATTTTGTTGTATATCAATTTGCAGCAAAAAAAATGTTGGCTGTTTACAACAATAATGAACAAAAACTGTTATGTGTTTTGTACACGGGATAATAATTTTTGTTGTAATACTCTCGGCCTTAGGGGTAAAAGATCGCGGTGGCATATTTGTTGTAAATATCGGAAAGTTCAGAACCAAAGCGACATACCTGTTCGTTTTAGTAGAGAAGGAGGGTACCGTGGGTTGATTTTCATAGAAAAAGAGGGGAGAATGCAAAAGTACGCTAAGGCTTATTTCAGACGTTGGATCTTGATCCAATGGAGGGAATACGACCGATTTTTGGTTGGCCGGTCGGCCGACCGACCGACGCCTAGCGGCGCCCAAATAAATATGATGTTTGTTGTGCTGAAAAAGATCCATTCCCGCAGAAGTTGTCTTCATAGTATGTTGTTAACATGTACTAAACGGGAGTGGTGTTTTGGAACATGGGAGCATATGCTCTCTATATTTTAAAATGCATCTTACGTATATTTTAAATTTTAAAAAATTGAAACAAAAAATTTGCACGTACATATTCATGTGCTACGCGCCCACAAAGTCGTTTCATAAAAAATGAATTTGTCATGTGACGTGTGTAAAAAAGACAAAATTTAGTGCTTAAAATAATGCTTTTCACAGGATAAGTTTTCTTTTTTTTACATAGGTCACAAAAAATATTATTTTTTCGTAAAACTTGACGCACACACATATATTATGGAGATGTACATGTAGAATTTTTTTTCAAAATTTTCCACACTTTGAAATATGGTTTGTTGGTAGAGGGAGCATGTGCACCCGGGAGCCGAATTGAATTTCCTGTACTAAACAAGCTACCCACACAAAAAGGTGCTACCAGTTGCAACATTACTTTATTCTTATGCCATACCGAAGGATAACATGAAGAAGGCTGCGGAGATCTTGAAGAAAAAGACCGAGGAGATTGACATCGAATACGTCTGTACGCTCGTTGCCTCAGCAATGAAGCAGCAGAGCAATGCAGACACTTCGCGCAGGTTGGAATCCAACCCGGAGCATTGCGTCTCTACTGCGCAGAAGGACGCCTACGACAATCGCCATCGCGATGACGAATCGCGAACCAGACCCTCGGAACACAGAAGGAAAACCAGAGAACACCCAAATCCAATCCCCATACCATCAAAGACACCCCCGTCAGATCCGAGAAAGGGAAAGGATGCGATGTACGCTGGTAGGAACAAGTACCGGAATCCCTCACCTCCACCCAACGGATACCCGCGTCCTCCACCCCCTCGCCGTCGTAGTCCAGTCGGAAACACCAGGCCTCATGGTCCAGGTGGAATCAACATCCGCGACAACGTGCCGCCTCCGAGGAACAGAGCGTACGCCGGAACCCCACCGAAGCCGGAACAACGATCGAGAACCCGAGCCTAGGAGGAGTCGGAACGAGGAGCGTGAGCCGGAGCCTCGCAGGAGCCGGAACGACGAAGGCAACCAACACCATGGTGAAGGCAGCCATCGAAGCCGGAGTCAACACCGCGAAGGACGGGGAGATTCAGATGGCGGAAGCAAGAGGTCACATCGGCCCCCTCGCAGATCTCCCTCACCACCACCTAGCGGTGGAGGCGGAGGTGGAGGCGGAGGCGGCGGCCGGAGATCTCGCTCTCGCTCAAAATCCCCCCGCCACGGCTCGCGTGACGCGCGGGAACGCCTCAATGAGTACAAAACTGATTACATTGGCCCAAAGTGCTTCGGCAGGATGATTCGAGAGGAACCAAAGCCAAGGATGAACCTCAAGCTACCCGGAAACCTGAAGAATTATGATGGCACGGAAAGGCCGGATACCTGGATTGAGGATTACTATAATGCAGTAACCTTTGCCGGAGGAACCCCTAATATCGCTTGCCGCATGCTTCAGTTGTACCTTGTAGGTCCAGCCCGGATCTGGCTCAGCGACCTCGAGAAGAACTCCATCTTTTGCTGGTTTGACCTGAAGAACGCCTTCGAGAAACACTTCAGAGGCACCTACAAGAGACCTGCCACAACAAGCGACCTACAGGCATGTATCCAGAAGAAGGGTGAAACATCAAGGAGTTTCCTCACCCGATGGTTGGCATGCAGAAACGAGTGCGAGAACGTCGATAACCGCACAGCAATGCACGCCTTCATTAGTGGCTTGCAGCGAGGAGGACTGCTGCGGCACAAGCTAACCTGCTTGGTCAATGCAAACAAATTGACGTTGGATGACATGATCACCATCGCCAGCGATCATACTGCCGCCGATGACGACGCAGGCGGAGATCTAGCAGCTACAGCAATTCCCCTGCATCAGCAAAAAAAGAACCGTGATAACGGTAACACCAGCGGCACTAAGCGGAAAAACCCACCTGATGACCAGAAGAGTGGCGGATCCGAGATGGTCGCCATGGCTTTTCAGCGCGGAGGTCCAGGAGGCGGATCCGAGATTTCGAGATGCACCACGTCCCGGGCCACCATACGCGACGTTTTGGCCGCTTTCGTCGGGCTAGGTGGCCTCAAAAACGAGAAAAAAAAGTTTTGACATGCACCACGGAGGGACCAAAAATCGTCGGCCATGATACACCAGCAACCACGGCGCGACTTCAACTTCGTCGGCCATGGCAACTTTTCTTGTAGTGTACCCACACAAAAAGGTGCTACCAGTCTGTTGCAACATTACTTTATTCTTATGCCATACCGTTCTGTAGAAACTGATTTCTGATCGAGGGGCATGTTTAACTGCCCCTGCAGGCCTACCGCCAACGATATGGAACACCGTAGCCCTCGCAATTCTATGGAAGATATGGGACACGAGAAATGCCAAAGTTTTCAGGGATATAGATCAAACACCACAAACCACAGTAACAAAAATCCTCTCCGACCTTACTCTATGGTCTTACCGCTTCAAAAATGCGGAGTTAAGAGTGGACACCGATCTGTGGCGAAACCATCTCTCATTGTAACTCTTGAATTCTATTGATGCAATATATTCAGGTGGGGATCCTCTCCCCACCCGGTGAAAGCTTCAAAAAAAATACCGTTACGTAGAAACTGATTTCTGAACCTCCCCACCCGGTGAAAGCTTCAAAAAAAATACCGTTATGTAGAAACTGATTTCTGAACGAGGGGCATCTGTAAGTTCCCGACCATGCCTCTGTTCCTTCGACAGTGGCACATATGCGTTCGGCGTTCCCCTGTGACATGCCTCAGCCATGACCAACAAAGGAACCGGCATATCCATTATTTTGTCCGCAACAAAGGAAAAGAAAATTACAAGGAAAAGGTTAGTGTGTGAGACTGTGCATACACAACTTGATTGTCGTAACCTAAAGAAGTTAAACCTACTTGTCATTCCTAATATTTGCTCACTAAGAAAATGACAAAGAAAAGGTCAGTTTGTGAGCAGTCGCTGCACTTCTCCATTCACGCCATCGTCAGTCTCCTTAATTTGCAGAACCTTTAAAGAACAGAGCTCATTATATCAAGTCACAGAAGCTTTAGCTCATTGACCATCTAATTCTTTTTACCTCATTGACCACACCAATGTGCTTGGCCGATTGGGCAAGTGGTGGCCGTCTTGTTCTTCTGGTCGGGTCAACCAATGGTGGTCGAATATATACGTACTACTCATGTGAGGTTAATTTCCCGTTGGGTTAGACTGGCCTGCCCTGGCAGAGCTAAAGGCGAGTTGACCGATTGATCCAGAGTTGTATTAATAACCAAAAAAGAAAGATCTAGACAGAAACATGTACCACTAGCGGACTTGACCGATTGATCCAGAGTTGTATTAACCTGATGATATCAATCCGGCCAGTAGCTACGGACAAAAAGGCTTTCAACAGGAAAAGGGCACCCGTTGGATCAACAAAAGAAGAAATCAGAACCAAGCAAGAAATCGCCATAAGCCAAAGGGAGACCTTACTTGCTTGGTGGTTCGCCATCACCACTCATAGGAACAGGGACGCAGTGGCTACCTCTCGCCAATCATCGGCCGACCATGATGCTTCCTCTCCTCTCCTCTCCTCTCCTCGACAAGTAAAAGTCAAAGTCTAAGTCATAGTCACACGCGTAATCCGCACGCGGTGTGTGACCAAGGGCCTATACTTATAGAGCTTCATTCGTTCATTCTCTTCTCTTCTCTTCCCTTTGTTGTTTGTTGGGAGAAAGAGGATGGACGGCTAAGAAGATGATGTTCCTGGTTCTCTGCTTGTTACTTCGATGGCTGAGATGCAATGTGATGTGGATCGCTGACATGGAGGGAGAGACCAAACGCCCAGGCTTTGGTGCAAGCTATGTTAAATTACGCCCAGCTCAATTTTCTAGGGGCAATTGAATGACATCTCGTGAACCTAAATGAGCCATTTAGTTTACTTGAGACTTGAGAGGCAGCCATAATTGATCCAAACAAGAGTATGGCGCATGGAAAGCTAAGCAGATTGACCGTTTTTTCTAGTACTAACTGAAAACGTGTAGCTCTCTCTTGCTGTGAACCAAATTCTAGTTCCTTTGATTCAAAATACTTAGATCGATCAACGTCAAACATATGTACTTCATGCTTGATGGTGTTTTCTGGCTACTATTGTGGGCATTTAGACAACAACATTGCCAGTTTTTTGAACTTGCGTAATAACCCATGTACATGTGTTTAAAAGATGTATAGATTCGAGAGAAAGGTATCACTAAGAAATCCGGATGCATCCATCAGAGCACATATTTGAAATATGCAATAAGTTTTTGCAAGTATATATACCTTAGGAGGAAAATAATAAGAAATTTCTCTCCAAGCACATCACTTCCAAATCACGATGGATTCAATCAATCTTTTATCTTACTTTTTCAATCCATAGGGTAAATTTATACACCAAAAGTCAGAATCATCTACCTAACCAACTATCACATGAAAGAATAAAGCTTCAGGGCTGTAAGTTTTTGCCTTGGCTATATTTGACCACGCCCCAGAGACGGAGGTCGGTAACCAGGAGTAGCAACATCAGCCTTGGTCCTTACTCCTTATCATCTACCCTTCCAGTCACTACTACAATACTACGACTTTTAGGGAGCATAATCTCAAATTTTACTCATGAAAGCTAACATAGCACTAGGAGCGGAGGCTCCTAGGTTGATTCACTGATCATGCATCAAGCTATAATTTATTGAAACATCCTTCGAAATTCTGTACTAGATATAGCCAATACAAAAAAATACATTAAAATGACACACATGTACAAAGTACAATTCATGGATCACAATGAAAGTCTACTTGCCAAACTACAAAGGATTTGAAAAATAAAACTGGAACAAAGCCAGCTCCCAAGCTCTCAAGGTCCAGGACCTAGCTAGAAAACAGTGACCAAGCCGGAAACAAGCACTGCACACTCTAGGCTAGAAAACATCGACACACTGTAGCAGTCAACATATAGCTCACTAGTACCTAACAGACCAACTGCAACATCAGTTGAAGAAACACGCATACAAAAATGCATGTCTAAATCCGGCCAGCTCAAGCTCCAGTTCTCCATTTCAGAAGGGGTGCTGCCACCGATTGAACAAGCTCCCCTCGCCCATCGTCTGCATGAAATTTACACAGCGAGCCCGGTTATACGACAATAAGGTCATTCCGTTCGAATCATCCAGCACAATTACGTAGCTATGGCAATGCAACGAACAGCAAAAAGGCAAGAACAATAGCCGATGACATGGGTATGATACCAGGAACTAACTTGAAGAGGTTGTATCCAAGCTGCCGTTATGGAGTGGTGAACTTGTCGCTGTCACGCGGCTGCAGAACCTGGGGATGGAGGCGAGGTTATCAAAGTTGAGGGCATGCCAAGCCTACAACCACGCGCGAGGTGCATGAGGCTGCTACCAACACTACACCAACACCTCCGGAACCGGGACGGTCCGAGCTCACGCCGGATCCCGCTGCCATGGCTGCCTGCTGGCCAGCTCAAACTCCACTTTTCCATGTTGTCCTGCAAAGGATGGATGAACGTAACCATAAAGTACACATAAATGGACTGAGCTATCACATGGAAAAACTCAGCTTCTCAGCAGCATAGTTACAACATGAGAAATAGAGACGTTCTACTTCCTTGATATACACAAATGGAGGCACAATGAGATATCACACAGATCCTTGAAGCTAGCTACAATCCATCAGCATACCCAAAACCACCTGCACTTGGAACAATAAACTTCCTAACTTCCGAACAAGAAAGTTTCAATGTCTACTCTCCTCTTCCACCTCGCTGCTGCCCTCCTAGGTGTCAACTTAAACTAAGGGTCTAGAGAAGCATCGTGTTTGTCTGCAGTTTGAATGACAACATGCATCAATACCATGTATAATTAATGGAACAAAGAGCAGGTTTATTCATGGTAAAGAAGACAAACATAAAAAATGTTTCAGTTCCGTTGCCAACCGAAAAACTCCAAGGAGCAGAAAAGACAGCCGGAGGTGTGCACTTAAGTTATAACATGATTGTCAGATAGAAAAATAAAAATGTTCTGATATCTCAACTGGTCATTATATTTCTTGACAATAGTAAGAGCTTTTTTAATGATAGGGAAAGATTGAAAAATTTGTTAGTCAATACCAATAAACTCAAGCCAACACCTAAACCATCACGTTTAACATGATGGCTCGCGGACGGCGAGGAATTGGAAGGGATCCAACTTCCAAGCCTCCATTGTGCATCATTAAATTTCCTCCTTAAAAAATGCAAAGGCAATCACTCGACTGCACCAGCGTTGAATCTAACTAGCACCGCTTGAAGAAGCATGGCTCGTCCAACACCTGCATGACAAGTTCACAACCCCAAGAAACGGTCACCTCCATGAGATAAGAAACTACTATACAACAATTATGAGTGTTCTCAAATTCATGTACTAACACATGATGGGTGCAAGGTGAAATAAGAGTCTAGTCACTCATGTAGATTATGCAAGTCCAAAATGCGAGCAAATAAGACCAAACAAAACTAAGTCTTGTTTCTTTCATTATTTCTGATGCAAGAAAATGAACAAGATATTGAAATTACACATGAAACATAGTTTTTATAGCTAAATTCTTTTATGTACTAATTTGAGAGCATTCGGGATAATTTAAAATGCAATAGCATGACGAGTGACCAACCGACCATAGTGGTGACAAAGAAAGCTAGCAGTGCAAGGCTATACTTGCAAAGTAAATGCATGGCCTCGCTTATGATGCCAGGGTATGCACGAGATAACAAAAACTTAAGAGACGAATATTCAAGATTACCGACCCATGATAAAAAGGTCTTCATCCACAACTGGATCTTTTAGTATTTTCGACAAGCAATCATGACAACGAGTAGAGAGATAAATTACTTTCCATAGAATAAATTTCAAAATAAAATATCAAACATATTGGAACGATATATGCCAGTAACTTTGATCTTCCATAGTTACAATTTCCAAAACTATGGAAAACACAATTAACATTGTTATCCTATTTATTTATGTGCATGATATATACCGATATATGAGCTATTTTAAAACACTACAATGATTTGAATAATATTACCACAAACTAGGCCAAAAAGACAACGCATGTATACACTTGGTGCATAATAATAAGATTTGATACCATACCCTAAAAATAGCTTTGTGTCATGATAACAGATCTCAATGGTGCAACGGGAGCGGTGCTCCTTGCCTCCACGAGCTATGGACCTACGGTAAGTGGAAGGTGCCGAGGTTGGCCCTCCATGGGTAACAATAAGATATCACCTTCCTACTGGTGAGGAAACACATATAATAAACTATTGAGAGAAGACATATAAGATGAACCAAGAAATGATGCATACGCATTGTAATATTTTTAATAGTAGGCACACACAATGTTTTGTGGTTAAGGTACCATTATGATGTTTCCCTTGGTTGAGCTATATACATATCCTTGCAGCAGCTGAGCCTTTTTCTTCTTGGAAAATTAGTGGTTAAGGGATTGGTCCATTACAATGGAGTTCTTCCTCTCGCCCGGCCCACTTGGACATATGCCGATGCTTTGGACTAGACGAGAGACTACAACGCTGAGGGTTTCAACATCATCCTCGATGTTTGCTTTGCGATCAAGAACCGAAGACAATGCATCACCTGCTAATCACATGCCCTCTCGGAGGAAAATTTGGCATGAGACATTGTCCTAGCTCTGAATGACATGTAGGTCATCTAAACACGACGTCTCCCTCAACAATTGGTGGCTACATGCTAGGCAGGCGACACCCAAGCAGTTGTGTAAGGGCCTTCCTTTGGCAACACTTCTGATGGCTTGGATGATCTCGGAAACAGAGGAATTCCCGTGTCTTCTACAACAGTGGCCCCTTTGTACTCCGGGTCCCTAGCTGCTAGAGGGGATCAAAGCTGAAGCTGCGCTTTGGGACAGAGCTGGAGTTGAAAGTCTACGAGTTGCCCCGCCGACGACATTGGGATGTACATTGAGTTATTGTAACACATGCTGAAATCCACCTCCTTGGAGGCTTGTAAACAAGCATGTAACACATGCAGAAATCTTTGGGTTTTCTCGGAAAAAAGAAGAAAATTGTTGCAGTAGAACAGATAATAGTCATTTTGGCTTTCAAAACAGTCAACTAAAAACATCTCTAGCAAGGAAAGTCAGGCCCATGACACATACATTTCAAACAGAGAGTGCTATTAATTTTGTACGCATCAACCTGGAGCAGAATTCCCATAAATTGAACCATGCAAGGAAAACAACAACTGAAGTGGCATGCCATAAAACTAAAAGTGCGGTATATGTTTAAGAAAAGCGGCTGAGGATCGAGGATCCTAATGAAGGCCAGAAAAAATTAGATGACCATGAAAATGGTTTTGCTGCATAACAGCTACCGTCAACTGCAATAACAAACTACTATGAAGAAAGAAAAAGTTGAGCACACATGTCCCATTAGTATATACCAAAAATCACAAATAGTGTACCATTGCAGCATGAATAAAATTGAACATTATGATGAGAAAATTAAGTGTATGCAATATCTTGTTTGTAAGAAGAATGCAGCAAGAACATGGTTATCTCATTACCGAAACTAGAAGAGTTTTTACTTGTTTGATGGAATGCCTAGTGAATGATAGTCTTTCCCCAAATCTGACTTTTTTTTGTAAATGCAACTAAGATACTTAGATCATAAATGGATCTATTATAATTTTGGCGAACAATAATGTACTCACTAATAAACTATAGTAAAAAATAAAATGTTTGGTCAACCATTGTATATTAATTGCAGAAAGTTTACGCATGTATTGACTAAATATGCCAACATACAACTACACAGTTTTATTTATCTTTAATTAATAATAAAACATTTATTTTGCATCTCAGGTCTCGCTTATGCTAGAAGTTCAACTATCTTAAGAATAAGCTTCTCTTATACATTGTATTCAATGCATTCCTACCAATCATATGAGTGAATTTGTCTTAAAATAAAGTACCATACCAACCATTGGTGCCTAAGGTAAAACAACGAAGCACTAAAAGGCACAATTCTTTATTTCAGAAGTATAAGCCGAGCCAATGCTAGGATTTTTTCCTACCTTCTGAGAAGAAACTAGTAGAAAAATATAGAGAGAAATCAACTTAAGCCAATAACAATTACTTATCTTCGGTATCAACATTCTCACTTGGACAACGCACCAACAATAGTGGCATGAATAAGAGAGAATTGTGTTATTTGACTTCAGATTAAGGATAGAAAATTTGAATATGTCAAAAATAAGAGAAAACTATACAATGTGACTTTAGAATAACACTCGTGAAAGTTAATATGATTGAGTTAGCACACCTAGACAATGCAACCAAAACACACATTGCTTGATCCTGGCAAAATATTTGAGCTGAAGAAATAACATTTGATATAGAAACTAGGTACTCATGTCCAAAAAGTAGGAACGTTTTCACACTCTGAAAAGGCAAGGAGGATGAAAAATAAAGTTAGATAAATTCTCTACAATAAACATGAACACAGATCTTGAACACAACTTCCTAGTCCAAACATTACTCACTGAATTTTAAATGCTATCTTTGAAACTAGAAATTTGGGAATTCTTCAACTAAGACCGACTTTAATTTATCGTGATGGCGAGAATTAATCATGGAACTATCTAAAAGCCCATAGTGAAGTTTCCAACTAGCCAATGGATTCTTCTATACTATAAAGAATCATTTTATGTCCGGAGATACAAGTGTATTTGTTTTGTCAGGTTGATGATCTTAGATTTAGACATAATGACACCATATATATGGCAACCAAATACTTCTCATAAAAATGGACTCTTTAATAGGCATTTCAAAAGTGTGTATATACCTTGATTGCTGAAAAAACATGTGGAATGCACTAACTTAAACAACAATACATTTAAAAACATTGGATTTAGAGCATACATGAGGAAACAGGATGATGCTGCTACCCTATTCTACCATCCACTACTCCTCGTTAACCTTGAACAAGAACGAAATCATGGTCAGCTCTAAAAAAATTAGAAAAAAATAAATCTGGAGGAGTGTATAAAATTTACCCACATACTACCTCCGTTTCAAGGAATAAGGCGCACACGTATTTCAAGGCAAACTTTGACCATAAAAATTGAGCAACAAAATCTTAACTATATTATATGTAATTAGTATCGTTGGATTCGTATTGAAAAGTACTTTTAAATGATACTAATTTCATACAAATAATGTTTATCTATTTGAAGTAATTCTTGGTCAAATAAAAAGCACGTAAAACGAGGACGCCTTATTCCTTAAAACGGAGGTAGTATACATTAACATCCAGAACCAGATATGATCGCCATGAAATGACATATTGCAAAAGTAAGCATCTGCCCATATACATTAAATGGTTAGCAGCCTTACAAACTACAGAAACCACATGCATCTCATGAACAAAAATATGCTCTTCATTAACCAGGAACAAGAACAAATCTAGACTTCGTTCCCTGAGAAATTTACTTCTAGCAGCACAATACATTGGATATGGATAAGATAGAGGTAACAATGGTAAATTTCAAGATAATTAAACAATGCAAGTGCTATCAAAGTTTATAACAAGTGGAATGTTATTATTAATTACTTTGAAGTCACAACCATGCAGTTAGAAAACTACCAACTTACCCATGCATTAGGGAGCAAATTATGCATAGAGTAAGTGGTACTCGTAAGAGATGGTTTCTTTGGGAATAGTGCATCACGGATATTTGCCTGGGGATTTGCAACCAAACCACTGTTACAAATTTTTCTTACTTTCTATAATTACTTTCTATAAATCTGGAGGAGTGTATAAAATTTACCCACATACTACCTCCGTTTCAAGGAATAAGGCGCACACGTATTTCAAGGCAAACTTTGACCATAAAAATTGAGCAACAAAATCTTAACTATATTATATGTAATTAGTATCGTTGGATTCGTGTTGAAAAGTACTTTTAAATGATACTAATTTCATACAAATAATGTTTATCTATTTGAAGTAATTCTTGGTCAAATAAAAAGCACGTAAAACGAGGACGCCTTATTCCTTAAAACGGAGGTAGTATACATTAACATCCAGAACCAGATATGATCGCCATGAAATGACATATTGCAAAAGTAAGCATCTGCCCATATACATTAAATGGTTAGCAGCCTTACAAACTACAGAAACGACATGCATCTCATGAACAAAAATATGCTCTTCATTAACCAGGAACAAGAACAAATCTAGACTTCGTTCCCGAGAAATTTACTTCTAGCAGCACAATACATTGGATATGGATAAGATAGAGGTAACAATGGTAAATTTCAAGATAATTAAACAATGCAAGTGCTATCAAAGTTTATAACAAGTGGAATGTTATTATTAATTACTTTGAAGTCACAACCATGCAGTTAGAAAACTACCAACTTACCCATGCATTAGGGAGCAAATTATGCATAGAGTAAGTGGTACTGTAAGAGATGGTTTCTTTGGGAATAGTGCATCACGGATATTTGCCTGGGGATTTGCAACCAAACCACTCGTTACAAATTTTTCTTACTTTCTATAATTCCTTTACATGATCTATCATGCTTTAGATAACATGGAATCTTGGTCATGATTTACACAATAGGGAATCTTGGTCATGATTTACAGTTTCAGACTAAGTAAGATTGTCCGACCTATTAAACGAGACAAAATACATTAAACCAACTTTGCTATGATAGGACCTACCTGACAGTGAGCTTGGTGCTTGGCCAAGTGGGTGGTTTGCTCATCACTGTAGACAATTTTATGTGAGCAAAAAAAAGTCAGCTCACTGTAAAGAAAGTACATGTCAAGTAGAACAATGTAGCCTACATCAGCAAGCTCTATACATAATTACATAAACTTATCATGGGAAAAAGTAAAAAAAGTATATGTCAACCAAAAAGCTAAACTTGTCAACTGAAATTATGTACGGGTCTTGGACTGTCCAGAGGGAAGTAAATCTGGAATTAGAAGTGACGGACATGGGGTCCTCACTAGCAAGGCAAGCTGGCCGGCAGTTGCAAAATCGTCATGGACGAGGCCACTGGCGGCGATGTGGAGAAGGGCCCAGCTACACCCGTACATCCCGGCCACCATCTCCCCTACTTCAATGCCGGTGATGAAGAATGTGGATAGAAAAATAGAGATGTGCGTGGAGGATGACGCCCCTGTGTGGCTCGTGTTGCTGCCCGTTGTGCCCCGGTGACCGGCGTATCATTGCTGTCATGCAGCTGCTGCCACCGGTCACGCAGGAAAGCGAGATCGATAGAGCTGAACACATCGACGCACATATTTATAAATAAAGATGTGAGAGTCTACATCAATTAAAAATTCAAAACTGAACATTTTATCAACGAAACTCAACTAGTAGAAGTGATTTAAGTGATAGGGATTAGCACAAATTTAGACTTTGTTTTTCTTGAAATGTACAAACAACATGAGCATCACTACGTGGCAAGATGGAATATGTAAAAGTGCATGTAAACTGCATAAACGGAGCTAACTATTATAAGATAGCCTTCATTCTAGCCAAGAAGAAAGGATATATCGTAGGACAACATATGACTTCACGAGCAAAAAATTACCGTGTGAACTTAAAAAGTCCATTTCTAATCTATAGACAATAAAATAAAGATCACATGGCATGATCTTTACTTGGCAACTCAATTCAATATCATAAGCAGCTCAAACAAGTCAAGGACCAGACCCTGCTAGTAACTTTGCACGTCAAGTAATAAAAAATCGAGAAAATGCAAAGGACCTTTGCTTTTCATTTCATTGAAAATATAGAGTTCCCGTGGATCGAGGTTGCCACTCGCCATACCCCTCGGAACCCTAACAACATCAAGTCAAAATTGTTTATAACAAGCCAGCCCATTTACCTCCCTTGATCTACATCTAGCGCACACGAGATGGACATGCTAGATAGCACGCTGCATTCTATATCCTGACCAACTCGAGCTAGTTAATTTTGCAGTCACAGACCAGACCTTGCGATCCAACTTTGCACATGACATAAATATTGTTTAGAACAAAGCTAAATCATCTGTCCATAAAATATTTGTGCTACTTGGTTGATTGATTTGCAATCAAGAAAAGAAACTTGACCTAGATCACAGGCTAACATTTTCCACGTGTTGACATCAAAGCAATAACCGAACACACTAGTAACACTATTTGAACCAACTAGCAATTATGCAACCATACAGAAACTAACATCCTTACAACTCATGATGAACAAATATAGGAACGAGATACCATTCAGCACGTATTTCCGCAAAATACAACTAATGCATGCATTGCATGATCAAGTGCAGAGCTGAACACCAATAATGCAGGCCTAAACTATATTATTCGGCTAAATTAATTTACACTGCTCTTAAGCATAGGATGTAGCCAAACCATTACAAAATACATATGTCTTGAAGCCTAAATAACTCAGGACTAACAAGTGAGCCTAGGGATGATTGACGGTACTATCACAATACCTGCATACAAAGAACTCCAATAGGAATTAATAGACCTCCTACAAGTCAATATAATATAAGTAGAAGGGCATACATAATAATAACACTACATGCTAATTCCTACGTGGTCTCTGATTTAGATACTGATTCTAAGAATATACTAAACCTACTTCAAACGAGCAAAATCCATATCACAGAGCTAGAAGCACATATAACATCCACCCGCTGGCTACTGGCATATAGATAGTCCAGAGCTGGCACAAGCATTCTGATAGCTATACAAACGTAAAATATAGTAGATTTGAGAAAACAAAAAATCTTAGTCATAGAAACCAGTGACAATTTGAAATTCAGAAGAGTTGTTCCCCTAACAAAACCAATTAGAAATTTGCAAATATACATAGTGAATCCATATTCTATAGGAACGTAATCCATTTGTTCAAGGGAGAGGATGAAACCCCAAAAGCAATAACTTTGGCAATTCACTTCAATACTCTGCTTTTGTCAAATGAAAAATTACAGCTTCAGGGCAGTAAGTTTTTTCCTTGGCTATATTTGACCCCGTCCCAGTCTATTATTGAATGCAGATACATATTAGCGCAGATCAGAGTATAGAAAATCTATGTTTGACAACCCATATCCCAAAGAAAAGGAATAAGCCCAAGTGCAGGCTATACCACAGTTCATGCTACAAAATGGTACTCACGTTTCCTTTTGGAACCTAGTTTTGTATATTATGTGCTTTGCATTTTAGAATTTGGGCGATGTCATGCAATACTAAGCTTAGTGCTAGTCGAGCATCATGAATAATCTTAGTTTGGGAATCCCGGTAATTACAATTCAACCAATCAAACGCCTGAGAGTAATATTGATGAGTGAAATATCAGAGTAGAAACACTCAACAGACATATCAAGCAACTATAAATAATTATGTTATTTAATTTGATACCAAAAGCCAATGATGCGTAACTGCCTGGTTCAGAACATACTATTAAGTAGTTATCCTCGATTCTTAGAGTATGACTGCGAGAAATACCTAGCAGGAATTACTTTGCTAGTAGGTAGATGTGTCCACTGAAGCGCAGCAATGCTCTTTTTAGTTATTTTCTTTTTCTTAGAAATCTTATGAAACACAAACATTACTTATTCAATGAAACGTAACTTTATCCTCAACCTTGTGCACTTGTGAAACACTAACATGCAGAACAATCAAATGTACACTCACGGGCAGAACAAACCGGCTCTTTTGTGCAATTTTTCTTCCTAAATAGAGTCAAATGAAATGGGGCGCATCCATTTTGTGAAGCAAACATGTATGCACCACCAGAAAGTATACATGTATGGACCTTCCTATTCAAATAACATTGATTTAGTGAAACAGATTTACATGTACTCATTTTTTTAAAATGCAGCAATCCATTTTACGAGAAAAATGACAGAATTTATTTAGAAGAGGCAGAAATACAACAAAGGAAAGTAACTGGAAAAAAGAAGAAGGAAACTTGTGAACTTTACACTATTGCGAGAAGATCATTTACCTTCCAATCTCCGATCAATCTAATTTGGCCCATGTCCTATCACCAACAGTTTTGTGTTGCTAGGCAAGAGATAAAAGAGACTCACGGGACGAGGACTCCCGCACCCCAGCCTCCCAAGTCCTAACCGCAGCCGCCGCCGCCGTCGGGGCAAAGACCCACGGGGCGTGGCGGCGGCAGGGGCCCTTCCTCGTCGACGCATGGTGGACGGCGACCGGATCTCCCCTCCTCGACGCATGGCGGACGCGCGGATGGGATGGGCGGCGGCGGCCTGCACTGCGCCCCCTTCTCCCGTAGGCTCTCCCCTGGTGGATCGGCCGGCGCGTGGGATGGGCGGCGGCGGCCAGCGCTGCGGTCTCCCTCCTCCCGTCGGCTCTCCACAGCACTCCGGCAGGGGTTGGTGGTGGGCGGCGGCCAGGCCCATGGCTCGCGCCAATTTCCCCCCCGCCTCTCGCCGGTGAGTGGAGGCGATCTCGGGCTTCACCCGCGACACGAGGTCGCCCATGGCAGCAGCCTTGGGTACGACGGTGGAGGTGACCATCTTCTTCGCCGGAGAGGGTCGGCATGCGGTTGGTGGTGGTGGATCTATCGATCTATCACCGCGTTCCGGCGGCGAGATGGAGATGCATGGAAGCCGGCGACGGAGTCGCTGGTGGAGGGTTGGAGTGGCCAGCCCGGGATGGTCGCCGACGTGGGGGTCCGACCTGAATAAAGGCGGTGGTCCTAGGGTCTCTCTTGCGTGAAGAGGAAGACCTACCGGAGGCCTGGACTCGTGATCTAGCCGGAGTGTTGAGTTCCGGAAGGCTCCGCCGGCGAATGTAACAGTGCTTATTGCCTGGAGTTTGCTGGATTGGTGGTATTCGGTCGTGCGCATCCATGTTTTTATTCCAACCGATTGGTTCTGGAGGGAGCGGCGCGAAGCTCTTTTTCTGTGTTGACATCAAGTGACTATGGATCCATGATGAAAGTCGGAAGAAGAGAAGTTCATGAAGGACGGAGGGGAGGACTAGCTAAGGGAGGTTCAAGTCTCCGCGTTGTTGAGAGACTTGCTTGGTGTTCCGGGCTTCACAGCAGCGGTATGAAAGTGGGGGCGACAACACATGTGAAGTTCGAGTCCTACCTTTCGGGGTGAAATCCCAAGGTCTGGCCTTAACTGGTTGTGCCTGGCAATGACCTTGTTGGAGGCATTGTTTTGAGAGCGAGGACTATCTTCAGGGTGAAAACCTAAGATCGTTGATCGGGCGACGATGGTGTTAGAGCACTATTCCCTTCTTGGAGGCGTCGTTTTTGGAGAGTCTGTATTTCAGGTGTTGTCTTGGTGGTGGATGTATTGCTGTTGTTAGGCCCGAGATACTGTAGCGGGACTTTTGTTTCTTAGTTTTCTTTTCCTTTTTTGGCTGTGTGCATCCGTAGTGCCATTAGGGTGGTGTGTTGTTGCAGAGGCTGGGTGTAATTGGTATCCTTTTGATATTAATATATTCCCTTTATCGAAAAAAAAAGGCAAGAGATAAAAGATATGTTACATCAACTTTTAGGCATCGACGTTGACATGTTAACAACTTAATATGAAATCTAGAAAAAATCAAGAAACCAGGGGATGTTATAAATAGTAATTTACAACATAAAAATATACATCTTTTAGAATTTTCATAAAAGATTTTTCATACTAACTACCAAATATTTTTCGGTTTGGCTATAAGAAAAAAGAATTTCATACATAATTCAAGACTTCTTACCATACTAGTTATGGGGACAGTTGGATCCGCTTTTTCACATTGAATTTTCATTATTTTTGTCAAATTTTTAGTAACAATATACAAATCTTTGAAATTTTATCTAACAAAAGTCATATGGTTACAATCATCAAAGATGATTTCACTGCAAAAAGAATTACATTAAGGAAACTAAACCGATTTCTTACTCGTCCATGAGAATATATAAGTAAGATTCAATGGGAGGTGGCTTTCATGCCAATAACAAATATACGTGTTAACTTGGTAAGCATTAAATATAAGCCACTCTAGTGTCACTAAACACTATGTGCTTATGTGTGTATGCATCTACATTATACAAAGAGTTTATTTCAAAAAATAGTTCACCTGACAACATTGTTATGCATCTCTGGTTTACCATAAAGAACTTGTAGTGGTTACTTAAGAACAAGTGTTAGAACCGGTAAATCGGAAACATATGTCGATTCTAGAATTAAACATGATTATTTTAAGTTAAACACCCGTTTCCATTTTATACGGTTCAACACAGAAAACACTGGCCTATATGAGAACATTCAGACACAAACAAAAGCATCATAAATTGTTGCTATTTAAGTCGAGCTCTATTTTGACTAATCCAAAACCATTTGTACTACTGCTGTCAAATAATTTCAATGTGATGATAAAAGTAGGCTTCAATTTAATCATATAATACTACATAATACGGAAAATGGCACCACGTAGTCAAGTGCATCAGCAGTTCAACATCATAGACAAATCCAGCACTACTGCTGATGCATAGCACGCAACAAGCAAAGTCAAATATATTGAGCATTTGTTTCATATACATCTACCCTGTACAGATTCAAACAAGAAAAAAAATATGAGCAGTTCAAATTTCGTATAGATTTTCTGCCTACACATTCAAACATTCAAAAAAATGAGTAGACAAATTTTATATGTATGTCCTGCATACAAATGAAACAACAGGATAAAGGTACTCCCTCCGGTTCAAAATAGTTGCCTATTTCTGGTAATTATTTTGAACCGGATGGAGTACAGTGTTTTAGCAAGAATATATGGAGGAGGAGAGGGGCGTCACCGTGCTGCTGCAGGTTGGGGTGGTCGTCGGCAGCAGCGGAGTCAAGTCGTTGTCAGCAGCTGCAGGTCGGGTATGTCGCCAGCGACCAACAGCTCGAGGAGGTGGTCGCGGAGGTCACCGGCAGAAGCAGGTCCGGCCAGGAGACAGGCAGCTCATCCTCCACGCACCCCGTCGCCATGCCCACAACATCGCAAAACAGGTCCAACCAGCACTAATCCCGCCGGCCGTGGCCAACGCCAAGCGCCATCGTCGCGCCATCTAGGATTTCCCCGCGGATCCAAGGTCACATGGATACGGAGGAGGGCCACCAGGGAGGAGCGAGGCATGGCGGCGGCCATGCTGGTCCGACGGCGAGTGCTGGATCTAGATGAATCACGAGAGGGGAGAGGCAGCGTTCTTGGTCAGAGTGAAGGGGACACGAGGACGTGCGTGGAGAAGTGCAACCGTGCCTTCGTTCAATGCATTCCAAAAGCACGCGACATCGTTTTGCACTCTGAATAGCTGGAGACCACCATGCTCATAAGTTTTGGTCTCCAATCACGGGCATCGCATTGTAAATTAATTAGGGGGTGTCGAAGTTATTACAGTTGGGAGAAGCCAAGGAGTCCAAAGCATTCAGCATCTAGAAAATTGCATACCTTAATTAATTATAGGACACTACACGAGAATGCATCTAGGAAACGAATTGTACATCGTGTGTACGTATCAAAGTATATACATGAGTGTGTTACAAATACTAGTAATTATCTTTACTTTCATAGATATACATTAAAATGTGTCTATATACATCCGTCTATCTGCTCCAATGTTGCCACACTTATTTTGTAACCAAAGATCTATTACCAATCAATCGTTTCACCTATGTGTGTAAAGCTTGCCCAAAAAATAGCCCAAATGTTTGTGCATCTAACACACCATTTCATGATTGTGACATGCCCATGCATGCACACTTACTACACCAATTATCATACCTTGGTTAATTAGCTTCCAAAAGATACATTTATGAAATAGTTCCGTTGAAATAAACCCGGCCATGTCACACGCATCACATCACCGTACGGGTGACATGGGGTCGGTCGAGTCGCAGACCAATAATGTCACAAACCAAGGCCGGAATTAATGCTAGACTCTAGGAGAGCTCAGCCGGTGGCACCTGAGGCGGGACGACAACCGAGGGCAGCGGATATGCATGCAGACATCAAGCAAAAGAACACCGATGAGCCTCTATCACATGATCATGAGTAACAACACTACGCGAGGAGACCAGGGTGTTTCCCCAAAAGACGACGGAAGAACAAAACCATGCGACACCAGAGTGCCCTTGCCATGGTCGAATATAGCGCATTGCTGACGCACTCAATGAACGCCCATGCATGCAACCTCTAGGACACCATGAACACGAGTCTCCATAGGAGCAGACCCAAGGGCTGGAGGGAGGGAAAGAGACAACAAAGGAATTTGATGCCATCAAATGTTATACCGAGACCACAGAACACTGCCAACTATAGGTATGAAAAGACTTTTCTACGGGTTTTCACCCTAATCCTAACAATAAACATGAAAACGCCCTATTTAGTGGGCCTCACGAGGTTAGAGGTGGTGATTTTGTATGACAATTCTATTTGACTGTTTAGAGTTGGTCATAGGGACACGGAAAACCCTATCTAGTGGGCCCCGTGACGTCTACCTCTAGCTTTGGGTTGAAAGTGATGATTTCAGACTTTTCTTTTTGTATGTGTTAAATTTGGTCACATTGACATGGAAAAACCCTATTCGGTGGGCTCCGCGACGTCTACCCTAGCTTTGGATCGAAAGTGATGATTCCATGTGACTTTATTTTTGTTAGTTTAGAGTTGGACATAGGAGCATTAAAAACCTATTCAGTGGCCCCCGCGATGACCACCCCGTAGCATGTGAATTTTCTTCTTGTATGTGTTAGTTGGTCATAGGAACGTGAAAACCCTTATTCGGTGGGCCCTGCATCGTCTACCCTTATTTTTTAAGGTCAGCACCACGCCATTGGCGATGAGAAGTTGGGTCAGTATTAGTTAGTCCATCTCCGTTGGTATCGATGCACGCCATGTGTCCAAAACATACCATTTTAATTGTCAAAACAACATTTTGACACAAATATTCATTTTACTTCAATCACGGGGCCTTCACCACCACTGTATTCGACACATATGTACATGGTTGGTGATAATGCCGGTCTCGATCATATGTTATCTCCCGGCTTCGTCGGCATTGCTCTAGCATCGCCCCTTAGTCTCAGATGTCAAATGCTTATCCATCGACAGCTCCTCGGTGCTCTTAAGGTTGGTGTCTACACATTTCTTTTCGTTTATTCTGGTGGTATTACTGCGTTCGGTGTATTGAGGTCCTCATCGGAGCTCCTAGCATTCCGAGTCAAGGTTTCTCGAGGTGTAGTCTTGGTTCGCGACTTTTTGCTATGCGCTCGAGTATGGATTGCCTCATAGGCGGTGTGGACATCGTGGCCTCGACTCCTTAGGTCCTCCACCATCTTCGGGACACGGTTGCTACTGTCAAGGTGTTCACTCATACACACGCGGTACGTATAGTCCGTGGACTCGCCGTGTCTAGCTCGATGAACCTTTTCCAACAACAGTCTCATGGAAGCTAAACCAAGCGTGAAAAATGCGATGGGCAAAATTTTTCATGACGTAGTGTGATGCATGGATACAACATGCACACATTGAGCTAGTAGTAGTAGTACACTAGGACTATTAGCACATGCAACCCGTCGATGGATTGGTATGGTTTAACACGCCGCTACTTAATCACGGACGAGACGGAGCCCCACCCAACGACACCATTTCTCCCTCGACTTCTCCCCTCCCACCCACAGCACCTCGCCTTCTCCAATCGAGCCTCAACCGCGCCGTCGCGAAACCCCAGGTCGCCGGCCGGCCGACCGGCGTCGAAGAAGACGCGGGCAAGGCCAGGCGCGATACTTCCTGGTCATCCGCTTCCCCGTCGTCGCCTTGCAGCTCCGTCCCCGTGCGCCCCCTTCACCACCGGGTTCTCGCGTCCGGAAGTCGTGGCCGTGCGGGAGGAACCCTCCAGCGGCGTCGCCGCTGCCTTGATGCCGACCACCGAAGGGGTACGAGCCGTGGCCCAACCCACCGACCCCAATCCTCTTCTCCCTAATCTCTAAAAAAAGACGGATCTTTCTTGTGCAGGTAGCCGGAGGAGAGATGTGGGATTGATGGTCGCTGCCGTCCGCGGGATGCAGGGGTAGAACGACGCAGGTGAGACCAGTTCGTCAATCTTGTAGCTGCAGGGATCTGTAGCTGCAGGTGAGACCAATTCCTTGATGTACTACGGGGATTTGTAGCTGCAGGAATTTTTATCGGGAAGAAGAATTGCAAATGGTTGGCACGTTTGATTGTACATTGATGCAAAAACAGTTCTTTGTGAACCTTGTTTACATGTATAGTTTGAGAAACTTAGAGAGGACAGTTAGTTGATATGGTCTGTTCTGATTAGTACATTAATCATGCTATTTTCGTTAGAGTTCATCCACCTGCAGCTCTTGTAATTGCTTTGACACTATTTAGTTAAAGAAAGCTGAGACCATCTGTCTGTCAGAAAATTAGCATGCTCTTGAGTGAACTTTAAAACAATTGGATCTTACTGTTTACGTGTGTGTAATTGTGTATGCAACTCTGCTTGGCTGAAAATCAGTGTATTGCATAGTAACTGTTAATGAGAATTCAGATGGATTTATGTGCGTGTGTTGTTGTTTATCTCGAAAGATCCATTTGTAGCTTACTTGCGCTGTTGATACCATTTGTTCATGTCAAATATACCATGATATCCGGGTTTGCTTTGCTGACCATGCTTTGTTCTTGTTCGAGGTGATGAGAAGGACTAAAGGAAAGCGGTGGCCTTCTTCTTCGACTACATGTTTTGTTTAGGTAAAGTTTCTGCTTCCTCTCTATGTCTTGACCATAATGGAGATTTCTAGCATGTTGTGTTTGTTAAATATGTTTAGTGCTGTGTGCATTTGCAATTTGTATTACAGACGGTGATGCTAATTTCAATGTTGCACTGTGGTGCCTGTGATAATTGTGAGCTGTGCTGGAACTTTACTTTAGTTTGGTCCCAGACTGCCGGTATCTAGCTAAATTATCAAATAGCTTTGTTTCACCAAATGAATGCTATTTGCTGGAATTGCAGGCTCTCTGAAGATATAATTTAGTTACCGCTAAACTGACATTGTTTTGGATGAAAAACGCCTTTTGTCTGCTGGATTTGTATCTCGCTTGCAAGTCTTGCGCAGCCGCATCTCATACGCACTACCTGAATTCGATTCGATTCACATTAGTGCACATTAATAAATCTTGTTGTGGGAGGGGTCAAAAGTTTTCTGCTTTATATATCTTCTGCTATTTATGTTTTGCTGCTGCTGTTGAGAGTTAATCATATACCAGTTCTTTGTATAGAGTTGGCATGTAGATTGAATTTTGGTTCCCTCTGATTAGGGAAGTATTTGGCCAGCAGCGAGGCGGCACGATGATGGGGACTCAGGTGTTTTCTTTGAAGATCCTCTCTCTGCCCCTGTACAATATCTAGTTTCCTATGTTGAGAAATAGTTTCATGCAATTCTGTTGTGTGTGTTTGATTGAACTTGTGGGTATCCTTGAGTGAATGTTAATTATTTTCATGTGCCAAGTAAAATGCTGATCAAGTACTAGTACTATCCATGTCACCGCCACCAGTAGCAGGCAACAATTGCAGTCTGTAACAAGCTTACTTGTTTTTGAGTCTTGTGGTCTGTAACAAGCTTTTATTGGCTTGGCTAGTCCATTACACTCGCGTGTTAGATTTATTAAAAGTGTACAAGGGAGGCATGCACACCGATAGCTAGCTGATTTCTTAAAATGGGATTGGTTATTTTGCTGAACTAGTAGTGCTTTTGGTTTCTTAATTGAAGAAGAAGAGATCCTAAACAACGTGCTAAGGTTTTTGCCGTCTGTGTTGATTCACTGGTTACATTTTGTGTTGTGTTGGTGTAGCCAGCCGGCCAGCCATGAAACGGAGGCAGTCAGACAAATCTAATAGTAAACAAGGACATGGTAGTTGCTGTTGTTGGTCGCGCATAGGACCTGTTATGCTGCTGTGATGTTGGTCATCCAGTGGTAGGGAGTAGCTGGATGTATCGATTCCTTTATGGCGTTGTGAGCAAGTCAAACTCGAGACTGAGGAGTGTTTGCTGTAATATGCAGTGTAGTGGTTTGCTGGGCGTTGCATCTCGCTTGAGATTGATGTGGCTTTTTGATGGTTGTATGTATGTATTTAAATCTCTAGAAGAGGAGCTCCGTTAAGTTTTGTAATGCTGGTTATTTGATCAGTTGTCCAGGAAATAGGAGAGGACATGTCCGGAATTAGGATTTGTTTCTACCGGGTCCATCCCGAATTCCCAGCAAGCGTGTTAAAAACGTGTATGCGCCCTGGGTCGCTGGTGTTTGACAGCGGGCGTCTTTGTGAGGGCTGTGGATGTGCTGGATCTGAAGGCCGGGTGGGAGCTCGCCCCCAAACCCCACCGCGGTGACTTGAACGCCGCTGTCCAGGAGTTTGTCGATGTAGGCATCCAAAGGTAGCTCCTTTTCCTGTAACATAGAAGGTGATGCTAATTTCAATGTTATAGTGTCAGTTGCTTGACAAGAGCTATTTTATTTTGGTCTTGGTGTCTACTCCCTCCGTTCTGATTTAGTCTACATTCTAGAAAAAATGAAACAAATTAGTAGTGCATTTATTAGTACTACTTACATATTCCAGCAACCAATCCAAGCTACATTGAAAACAACAACATCCAATAAAGAGAGTAAAACCACCTCGTTTTAAGTGTTGTTGTTGACTAAAAGCTAGAATGTAGAGTATTTCAGAACAAATTTTGGGGCTAGAATGTAGACTATTTCAGAACGGAGGGAGTAGCTCGGAAGTTTTAAAAAATAGGTTTGTTTGGTTGGTGGTGTAATGCACAGCTATTTGCTGGAATTATCAGGTCTTGAAAGTGATATGATAAAATGAGTCACATTTTTATTTATTGTATTGCTATATATATGGACTAAAAGTGTGTTCTGTCTTCTGGATTTGTGTATCTGTCGACTCATTTAATATATGCACCTCAATCCGTTTTTGTTTTTTATTGTTTTTTTGTAAGGCCATTGCTTGTATGATGGGAGTTGTGAACTCTGATCTTGCATGCTGATCCCTTAGCTGGAATTTCTACTCCCTCCGTTGTTGTTTTTAAAGCCGTGTTAGCTTTCGTGGATTCACTCATTTTGATCCGTATGTAGTCTACTTTTAATCTTTATGTGTAGATTCACTCAGTTTAGTCCGTATGTAGTTTAATTTGAACGTTTGATTGATAAATAGCTAACTAGTAACCTACTCCCTCAGTCTCATGAAACATGCTTGTTATAATATTGTAAAAAATTGGATGTATGTAGATACATCCAAATATTAATTAATGTGTAGATTCACTCAGTTTAGTTTGTATGTACTCCCTCCGATTCATACTAGTTGCCACAAATATAAATATAGATGTATCTAGACATATTTTAGTGATAGGTACATCAATACTACTGATAGCAAGCAATATAAATCGAAGGAAGTAGTTTAATTTGAACTTTCCAGTGATAATTAGCTAACTAGTAACCTGCTCCCTCCGTCTCACAAAGCATGCGACGTTGTAAAAAATTGGATGTATATAGATACTATTTAGCACCTCCAAATGGTAACAAAGTTAAGACAGGTTTGATGTGATGGAGGAAGTAGGTATAGTAGTTCGGGTAGTTTAATCTTGTACTAGTAGCAGGTCGTATGAAACAAAGAAGAAAGATGAGAGTTCTAGTTGGTCTCTTGGAGATATCTTTGAGCATCTCCAACCGAGCGATCCAAACAGATGCGACTGGGTCGTCCGTTTTAGGCCGTTTAAGTGGCCGAGCAGACACCCGGACAGCGGCACGCGTCCACGTGTCCGCTTCGGTCGCATGCTGCGCCCTACGCGGCGATCCAAAAAGACGCCACGTGGTTTGTTTTCCTTGCGCGGCGCGGCGCATGGAAGGCCTCGATGGGACAGTAACGGTGGGCGGTAGAACGCGCGGGAAAGTTCCTGCGCGCACCAAGGTTCCCGCGCGCGCGAAAAGGCCATTGACGCGCGCTCGCGCCCAACTTTCCCGCCCAAGGCCGCGCACTATAAAAGACGGCAGCGGTCTCATAGATCTCATCACACCCGCTCCGGCGTCCTCTCCCCCTCCACCTTCTCTGGCGCCCTCTTCGTCGCCATGCCGCGCACTCTGCAGGCCACGTGGGCCAAGCTCTCCCTCGCCGTCCGGGCCAGGTTTCCGCGGACGGAGGAGGAGGAGCGCGCGGACGCGCGGTGGGTCGCCGACGACGAGACGCTCTGCATTGCTGCCGAGGCGGCGGCGAAGAAGGAAGAGGATGCGGAGATGGTGGAGGCGGCCGCGGACGGGCGGCATGAGACCGCGGACGGGTGGTACGAGGCCGCGGAGGAGGGGGCTGCCGCGGAGGACCTCGCGCGCGGCGAACATCAACGCCGCCATCGAGGAGCGGCTCGCCGACCTCACGCGTGTGACGAAGGAGCACGAGGCCACCTGCCGGGCCGGCCGCCGCCGACTAGGCGACCTCCTCGGCCGGAAGAACCGGCTCCTCGCTATGCGAGCAGCCCGCCACCTCATTCAGCCTGCCCTCGCCCGAGCGGCGCGCCCGGGAGGCTGCTGCGTGGGCGGAGCGCGGCCGACAAGAGCGCATGCGCCGGCGGAACAAGAACCACGAGGCCCAGGCCGCCGACCGCGTCCGCCTGGAGGCGCGGGCCGCTGTGGAACGCGCCGCCCTGCAGGAGCTGGAGCTATGCGGGAAGCGAATGGTGCCGCCGCAGGAGGCGGAGCGCGAGCGCGCCTCGGGCGCGAGGGTGGAAAGGAGGAGGATGAAGGCCTCCGCCGCGCCTCCGGCCTTGTAGGCCGGAGTGGAATCCTCACGCGTACGGGTCGCTCGCGTCGAGTGAAATCCATGGCCCCGACGCGCCGTCGGCGAGGCCGCCGGCCCCGTACGTATTAGGATAGGAGTAGCATATTAAAAAAAAAATGTAATGGATACATTTTTAATGAAGAAAAATATTTCTGCCTATGACACGCGGGCCAGGGGCGGACAAGGGACGGACGCGAGCGGGCAGCCATCGGCGTCCGCGGACACGCAAACTCGTCCCAGATTTGAACCGGGTTTGGGTCGTCCCGGACGTCACGGATTTGGACCCGGTCCGCGCGCTGGACCGGGTTGTTGTCCGGCTCGACCCATCCGGTCACGCGGGCGCGGGATGAGTTGCTCGGTTGGAGATGCTTATAGTACTTTTCTCGCCCTCAAATCGATCAAGACGCGGGTCGAGTCAAAGAGAAGCGAACCAAAAGAGCCGCGCTGCTTTTCCTTCATAATTAGTAAATCGTGAAGCGGGAGGATGTTGCGCCTTTGGTATATTGGAGTAAGCGGCATTTTTCAGTCGTCCGAGAAAGAAAAAAAAAAAGGCGTACGCATTTTACGTTGGTTCCGCATCCACTCGGTAATTGAAAGGTTTTCACGGGAATTGATTAGCACTTGATCACAGCTCAGCGTAATAATGGAGATGTGTCAGACGTGTTGGTGGCCCAAAATTAACCCAAACGCAGCGATATCATGCGGTTAAGCGACCTGCCCGACTGCCTCATCCACAGCATCCTCTCCTTCCTCGACTCCCGGCAGGTGGTCCGATCAAGCATCCTCTCGCGGAGGTGGAGGCATCTCTGGCGCTCCGTGCCGTGCATCGACATCAACTTCACTCTATTCCGCCGCCACACCCGCTGCCAATCTCGAAACTGCTGCAAAACAGAATACGGACAGAAGAAGATATGCAGGAAGGAGTGGCAGCCGTTCATGAAGTTCGGCGACAACCTCTTGCTGCTCCACAGCGCCACATCCTTGGATAAGCTCCGGATACATGTCCCGGCTCTAGATTCTTTTGACAGGCAAGCGATCCGGCCATGCTTGAGATGGATCAGCAGAGGCGTCCAGTGCAGCCCAACAGTGATCGACATCCACATGGACTTCAACTGGATCTCAACGAACTGGTGTCCAAACAACGATTATGGACCTTTCCCGGATTTGGGATCCACTTCATCTCGCCTCACAAGACTGCTCCTTCACGGTGTAAATTTGGATGGGAGCTTTGCAGAGCAGCTCCGTTCCGGGTATCCCGTGCTTGAGGATTTAAGTCTCGTCGAGTGCTTCTGTTTCTTTTGCGAGATTGTGTCAGGAAGCCTAAGATACCTAACACTTGATGATTGCGTAGGCTGTGAGGACCTGTTTGAGGAATTTGTGGTCACGGCTCCAAGGCTAACTTCTCTGCGTATTTCTTTCTCAACTATAGGCCGTCCAAATGGTATATGTGTAACAGACACGACTTACTTTAATAAGGCATCAATATGTGTGACTACATTCTGCGATATGAATGCAATCTTTTGGAAGAAGTTATGCAATATATTCAACCTAAGGCATCTAGAATTGTTTGGTGCCAAAATGATGGTAAATCTCTCAGATTTTTTTATGGTCGTACATTACTATAATTCGTGTGTGTTTAATCATGTAGTTTCCCAACTAGTTCTTTGTTGTGTCGTCGAAGATTACTTGGATTCATCTCATGTACACGCTAATTACTAATTGTGTTGCATCATAGCATCGTACTAATGCACAAGGACACAAACATCGGCTACTTAATCATGTGATGTTATTCTGTCAGTCGTAGTAATTCTCTCAATTGATTGTTTCCCCTTATTAATTGATATGTACTGTAACCATTAAACATTCCTCAAAGAATTACAATATAGTACAACCTTGACATAATTCTTGATTCCACTAATGAGAAAAATGAGAACATATGAGAAAATATATATTGGAACATGGGATATTTTATAGGAACCTCTGGATTTTTGTGTGTGTGTGAGGATTATTAAATAATATATACTTTTTCTATGTTTTAGGGACATCTACAGCCGCTGTCAAATTATCTCCCACAGTTCCATAATGTGAGAACCTTGTAATCGATCGATGCGACCTCAAAACGAACGCAGACATTCAAACATTGGATCGCTTTCTACGAAGTGTCCCCGGCTTGGAAAAACTCACTTTGCAGAATTGTGAGGTACTCCTACTATGATCACCTTTAAATACAATGTTTATTTTATCACTTTGTTTCCCTCCTATCACGCATCTTCTTGAGTCATTTTATACTACATAAAGTTTTCAGATCGCTCAAAGAGGAGGACTGCAAGGGCCAAGTGGCGAAATGTAGCCCTCGAAAGCCAGAATCTCATGTCTTTCAAGTGTGATAATTTGGAGGTGATTGAAATAAAGCATAGCAAAGACGAAAACGTCGATGAGTTCTTTGAGCTTCTTATGGGCATTTGGAGGAACCTAGGCAAGACCAGTATCAAACTCACCAAAGTTTAACGAACTCGCCACATCCATATTTGCAACATATTGTGGGCTTGAAGTCTTGTTATAAATTTCTGCTCATGTGTACCTTTCCATAATAATTATCGGATTGGATGAGTTTGGGCGTTGTGCTTAGGGTAGGTTACCTTATTTGACTAAGATTGATGTAATTGACCCCAGAAGATAAATTCTACTGTAGTTAAGATCTCTTCATAGTTACTTTTGAGTTTGCTTGCTCTCTGCCTTCTTCATTACGGTTGTCCGCCAACAGGATCAAGAATGTTGAGGCAACTGTGATGCCGCTGCTTATGCCATGGAATGGCTTCGCTTGCTGTATTTTAAACTGATATTTGGCTACATAAATCACTAGTAGAAAAAAGGCCTTCCATCCCAACCCATTAGTCCCTAAATACTTTGACCCGGGACTAATGGGGTCTTTAGTCCCGGTTCTACTGGCGAACCGAGACTAATGCTCCACCAACCGGGACTAATGGGCAACGGTGGGCTGCGGCCTCTTTAGTCCCCCCCCCTCCCCCGCGGATCGCCTTTTTTTCAAAAAATAAAATGTTTTCAGATTCTTGTATGTTATGCAACCTACTATTCGGTGAAATTAAGAAATTCAAATTTTTACTTTTTTTTCAAAGAAAGTTTGAAAAATGGTAAAACCGCATTAACTTTTGCATACGACGTTGGAAAAAAAACGTATAATATATCAAAATCATCGTGGGAAAAAGTTACATTCGAATTCACCAGGGTTTACCTGGTTAGCCAAATTTTAGATTCTCAAAATTCTAAATAAAAATACGAAAGCAGGAAGATTTTAGTTTTTGCTATAAATTTCGGATTTTATATATATTTTATTTTTAAAAAAATTAAAATTAATATTTGCATCCTGCATAAAGATTACTATTACTTTTACCTAATTTTTAGATTTTCAAATTTTTAGGTTTGGCAAAAAAATTAAAAAATTAAAAAAATTTTAAAATTAAATATAATACAAATTAAAAAGTTAAATTTTTTATTTATTCAAGATTATTATTACATCATTACTTTTGTTTATTAAAAGTATCATTTGAAATTCAAACAATAAAGAAATGTGACATCGACCAACATGTTAATAGGATTGATATGATATTAGTATCACATACATGCGCGCGAAGCACTTGGATGCGGGACGGGATAAAACTCGGAAGTTAAGCGTGCTAGTGCTAGAGTAGTGGGAGGATGGGTGACCGAGCGGGAAGTTTGATCACGAGTAAAGTAATTTTACTAGAGATAAGTGTAGTTAGACATAGATACTAAACTATGCAAATAACTGAAATAATAGAAATTCTGAAAAAATAGACAAAAAATGGAGTGGAAAAAATTTAGAAAAAAATAAAATTAGAAAAATTCACCTGGGGAGATATTTTCGCCCCAACGCACGAAGCCAGACGGATGGACCTTTAGTCCCGGTTCGTAAGCAACCGGGACTAAAGGGAGGCTTTAGTCGCGCATAATTAGTTCCGGTTGCGCAATCGGGATTAATGCCCGTTGCGAACCGGGACTAAAGCCCCTTTTCTACCGGTGAATGTTCTGTTTTTGTGTTGAATCTTCCTTCTTTCACATATATCTGGGTCCTTGGCTAAATTATGCGGGGCATCAAAACCGGACCTGGTCACAGCTTGAAAGAACTGCTGAAATTTCGTTACAAATACAGGTTTACCGATGGTCCACAATATACCTGATTTTCTGTGGATATCGAAAAAGAAATAGGGAAAAGCTTCGTTTCAGTCGGCCAATCTTGGCAGAAAGATCGGTTGTGGACCTGGAATACTCCGCGCGGCGGCCACCATGTGATGCGCTAAAAAGTCAAGCCGAGTGCACAGGCCGGTTTAGCAAATGCATGCACTTTTTTTTTGAGAAATACCCCGCAAATGCATTTACTGTTGGGTCGTATCAGCGTCTTCTTCCGTGTACGGATTTTTTTCTCCAATCATGCATGCACATGGATGTCGCATCAGAGGCTAGTGCAACTGCTAGTTAGCTTCTACGTACAAATTAGATGGAATTTTGTTGTTAACTATTGTAGTAAATAGATAATTTTTTAATTGGATTTTGTTGTTCATTATTGTTGTAAACAACAAACATTTTTTGTTAGATTTCTTGTTGCTAATAATCAAGTGAATTTTTTGTGTAATCGTTCTCGACTTTTTGTAAAAATAGTTAGTGATTTTTGTTGTAATTCAATCTATAGAAAATTAATTGTTTCTTGAGCAATTCAAACTATTTTGCAAACATATGGATTTTTTTGTTGTAATATTCTATGGTTTTTGGTGAATTTGTTGGCGAATTTTGTTGTATATCAATTTGCAGCAAAAAAAATGTTGGCTGTTTACAACAATAATGAACAAAAACTGTTATGTGTTTTGTACACGGGATAATAATTTTTGTTGTAATACTCTCGGCCTTAGGGGTAAAAGATCGCGGTGGCATATTTGTTGTAAATATCGGAAAGTTCAGAACCAAAGCGACATACCTGTTCGTTTTAGTAGAGAAGGAGGGTACCGCGGGTTGATTTTCATAGAAAAAGAGGGGGAGAATGCAAAAGTACGCTAAGGCTTATTTCAGACGTTGGATCTTGATCCAATGGAGGGAATACGACCGATTTTTGGTTGGCCGGTCGGCCGACCGACCGACGCCTAGCGGCGCCCAAATAAATATGATGTTTGTTGTGCTGAAAAAGATCCATTCCCGCAGAAGTTGTCTTCATAGTATGTTGTTAACATGTACTAAACGGGAGTGGTGTTTTGGAACATGGGAGCATATGCTCTCTATATTTTAAAATGCATCTTACGTATATTTTAAATTTTAAAAAATTGAAACAAAAAATTTGCACGTACATATTCATGTGCTACGCGCCCACAAAGTCGTTTCATAAAAAATGAATTTGTCATGTGACGTGTGTAAAAAAGACAAAATTTAGTGCTTAAAATAATGCTTTTCACAGGATAAGTTTTCTTTTTTTTACATAGGTCACAAAAAATATTATTTTTTCGTAAAACTTGACGCACACACATATATTATGGAGATGTACATGTAGAATTTTTTTTCAAAATTTTCCACACTTTGAAATATGGTTTGTTGGTAGAGGGAGCATGTGCACCCGGGAGCCGAATTGAATTTCCTGTACTAAACAAGCTACCCACACAAAAAGGTGCTACCAGTTGCAACATTACTTTATTCTTATGCCATACCGTTCTGTAGAAACTGATTTCTGATCGAGGGGCATGTGTAACTGCCCCTGCAGGCCTACCGCCAACGGTATGGAACACCGCAGCCCTCGCCATTCTATGGAAGATATGGGACGCGAGAAATGCCAAAGTTTTCGGGGATATAGATCAAACACCACAAACCACAGTAACAAAAATCCTCTCCGACCTTACTCTATGGTCTTACCGCTTCAAAAATGCGGAGTTAAGAGTGGACGCCGATCTGTGGCGAAATCATCTCTCTCATTGTAACTCTTGAATTCTATTGATACAATATATTCAGGTGGGGATCCTCTCCCCACCCGGTGAAAGCTTCAAAAAAAAAATACCGTTATGTACAAACTGATTTCTGAACGAGGGGCATCTGTAAGTTCCCGGCCATGCCTCTGTTCCTTCGACAGTGGCACATATGCGTTCGGCGTTCCCCTGTGACATGCCTCAGCCATGACCAACAAAGGAACCGGCATATCCATTATTTTGTCCGCAACAAAGGAAAAGAAAATTACAAGGAAAAGGTTAGTGTGTGAGACTGTGCTTCGTTCAACTTGATTGTCGTAACCTAAAGAAGTTAAACCTACTTGTCATTCCTAATATTTGCTCACTAAGAAAATGACAAAGAAAATGTCAGTTTGTGAGCAGTCGCTGCACTTCTCCATTCACGCCATCGTCAGTCTCCTTTGCAGAACCTTTAAAGAACAGAGCTCATTATATCAAGTCACAGAAGCTTTAGCTCATTGACCATCTAATTCTTTTTACCTCATTGACCACACCAATGTGCTTGGCCGATTGGGCAAGTGGTGGCCGTCTTGTTCTTCTGGTCGGGTCAACCAATGGTGGTCGAATATATACGTACTACTCATGTGAGGTTAATTTCCCGTTGGTTTAGACTGGCCTGCCCTGATAGAGCTAAAGGCGAGTTCAGGCAGCAGTGCTTGGAAATCTGAAACTGCACATACAAGTTTTTTTTCGAAATGGGTTGCCCTAGCCTCTGCATCGCAATGATGCATACAGCCGCTTTTATTGAACAAAAAAATCCAGTCTTACAAAAGAGCGTGTGTGTTGTGGGTATACTTTATGGGTATATCAACAGCATGGCCTAGATCCGGCAAGCCCGGGTGGCCCACAGTTGGTGGTGAGACATGTGGCCCATCGGGCGGCTCAGTTGCTGTAGATCATGAAGGATGAAGTCCAGCCCAGTAACAGGAAGCCGGATCTCAACCGACCTACGAAGGAGGCCGGATCCGTGACGGCCCATGAAGTATCCGGATCCAGCACGTTCTTAGAGGAAGGCGGATCCTTGACGTACACGGCAAGACATTGTACCATAGTTAGGCAACTTGTATTCCGGCTAGGACTCTCCATGTAAACCCTAGATCCGTGCGCCTTTATAAGCCGGATCCCGGGAGCCCTAGAAGCACAACCACAACTCATTGTAATAACGCGAAAGCGCCCAGATAATTCCAGACAAGCAGCAGTAGGCCCTGTCATCGTGCAGGTGTTCCGAAGCTGGGTAAATCGCGTACCACCGTCCCGTGTGCACTCCGCCCTATGGCCCCTACTTCTTCTCCCCCTCGTGAGGATCCCTCCTCCGAGGTACCGTCGAATAGGCAACGACAGTTGGCGCCCACCGTGGGGCCTGCGGCGTCTGGAGGCCGGAACCGGGAGGGTTCCGCCATGGGAAGCTACGACGACACCATCGCTGTGGGGCGCGTCCTTTACGCCGGAAGTCTGCCGATCGTCCCTCCGGATGAGTGCTAGATTCCGGCTAAAACCGACCCCGTCAAGCTCTCCATCGTCCCAGTCGGCGGCATACACATCTTCATCGGGGAAACCGTCGATTCCGACGGAAACCCACTGGTAAGTAGCGCTGACGCGACCGCCGTTGAGCGGGACGCAGTCGCGAAAATCCGATCTGAGACGCAGGAACTTCCCAAGGAAGATTCCGCCTTAGATCTGAAAAAAATCAAAACCCACCCAATCCGCCCCTGAGCAGGAAGTAAAGGTGGAAGACCAATGCAGATCCGCCTGGGTCTCCCAGGTGTTAGAGAAGCAAAGGTGTCACTTCGTGCACTTCTTGGCCCATACCGCCGGGACCGCCCCTCAAGAAGCCGGAGCTGGTCCCGAGCAGGTCGAGGCACCAGAAAACAACGCTGCTCCGGATCAGCAGGAGGCTATCGGAGAAAGCGGAAATCCGGTTGAAGAGTCGATCCTGGGTAACCTAAGCCCAATTTCCGGGGATGCCCCCTCCATGGATACTGAAGAGTTCGATCGCAAGGTGAAGGAATACGGAACGGTGATCAGCCCGAAGTTGAATCCGCCCAGCCTAAACAGGTCCTCGCAACCTTGGCGGCGCTGGATCAACGCGAATCAGAGGATGACAACACCTACTCCGATCCACAGCCATCCCGTGCAGGATCTCCGCTATCACGGGAGCGTCCGCACAAAGAAGTGCTGTCCCCTGAAGAGCTGGTTGAACAAGCAGGCATGGAGGCAATCGCACGCTCGGCTATCCTCAACAAACCCATAACCCCTAACGATGCCGCAGATCCGGAGGCTCTAGAGGCCGCAAGACAGGAGATGCTGGCAACAGCCCAGAAATTCGCCAGAACCGCAGCGGCAATGCTGGATAAGAGAAAAGAAGCCGCACACTTCGTGGAAAATTTCCACCAGCGAGAGCTTGAGGTTGACGAACAACTGGTAAAAGTCAAGGAGCTCTAGCAACACTGGAAAGACAAGGTCACCGAGCTTCAGCGGGAGGCCGATAAAATCAGGCGGGATGCTATACCTCCCCGCAAGATTACCTTCGCGACCCCCACTGAGCAACAGCCACTTGCAACTCCGAAGGATAACATGAAGAAGCCTGCGGAGATCTTGAAGAAAAAGACCGAGGAGATTGACATCGAATACGTCTGTACGCTCGTTGCCTCAGCAATGAAGCAGCAGAGCAATGCAGACACTTCGCGCAGGTTGGAATCCAACCCGGAGCATTGCGTCTCTCTGCGCGAGAAGGACGCCTACGACAATCGCCATCGCGATGACGAATCGCGAACCAGACCCTCGGAACACAGAAGGAAAACCAGAGAACACCCAAATCCAATCCCCATACCATCAAAGACACCCCCGTCAGATCCGAGAAAGGGAAAGGATGCGATGTACGCTGGTAGGAACAAGTACCGGAATCCCTCACCTCCACCCAACGGATACCCGCGTCCTCCACCCCCTCGCCGTCGTAGTCCAGTCGGAAACACCAGGCCTCATGGTCCAGGTGGAATCAACATCCGCGACAACGTGCCGCCTCCGAGGAACAGAGAGCGTACGCCGGAACCCCACCGAAGCCGGAACAACGATCGAGAACCCGAGCCTAGGAGGAGTCGGAACGAGGAGCGTGAGCCGGAGCCTCGCAGGAGCCGGAACGACGAAGGCAACCAGCACCATGGTGAAGGCAGCCATCGAAGCCGGAGTCAACACCGCGAAGGACGGGGAGATTCAGATGGCGGAAGCAAGAGGTCACATCGGCCCCCTCGCGGATCTCCTCACCACCACCTAGCGGTGGAGGCGGAGGTGGAGGCGGAGGCGGCGGCCGGAGATCTCGCTCTCGCTCAAAATCCCCCGCCACGGCTCGCGTGACGCGCGGGAACGCCTCAATGAGTACAAAACTGATTACATTGGCCCAAAGTGCTTCGGCAGGATGATTCGAGAGGAACCAAAGCCAAGGATGAACCTCAAGCTACCCGGAAACCTGAAGAATTATGATGGCACGGAAAGGCCGGATACCTGGATTGAGGATTACTATAATGCAGTAACCTTTGCCGGAGGAACCCCTAATATCGCTTGCCGCATGCTTCGATTGTACCTTGTAGGTCCAGCCCGGATCCGGCTCGGCGACCTCGAGAAGAACTCCATCTTTTGCTGGTTTGACCTGAAGAACGCCTTCGAGAAACACTTCAGAGGCACCTACAAGAGACCTGCCACAACAAGCGACCTACAGGCATGTATCCAGAAGAAGGGTGAAACATCAAGGAGTTTCCTCACCCGATGGTTGGCATGCAGAAACGAGTGCGAGAACGTCGATAACCGCACAGCAATGCACGCCTTCATTAGTGGCTTGCAGCGAGGAGGACTCGCTGCGGCACAAGCTAACCTGCTTGGTCAATGCAAACAAATTGACGTTGGATGACATGATCACCATCGCCAGCGATCATACTGCCGCCGATGACGACGCAGGCGGAGATCTAGCAGCTACAGCAATTCCCCTGCATCAGCAAAAAAAGAACCGTGATAACGGTAACACCAGCGGCACTAAGCGGAAAAACCCACCTGATGACCAGAAGAGTGGCGGATCCGAGATGGTCGCCATGGCTTTTCAGCGCGGAGGTCCAGGAGGCGGAAGAGGCCGCGGAGGCGGAGCCGGCAGGGGCCAGCAGCGAAGTGACGAGGTCACCGCAGCCGGAGCCCGCGCTCCCCAAACATACGAGGAGTACAGAGACATGCCCTGCCTGGCCCACCTGGATCCGGCTACGGGGAAGTCCACTCACACTAACCGCAACTGCAAGTGGGTCAATGATCTGAAAAACGACCCGGAAGCAGGATACAAGCAAGCCCGGAAGCACCGCCCACGTGGCAAAGGAGGCAAGGGCAAGAACAAGGACAAAGAGGAAGACAGTTCTGAGGCGATGGATGAGGATGATGCTTCGCCGGAATCCAAAGAGGGAACCGCAGCTAAATCCAACCCCTTCGGCAAAAAGAGTGTAGGCGCGTACCACACCTTCCTCGGAACTCCAACAGTCCGCGCAAGCAAGTCAGCTTTCCGGATCCTGAACGCCACAGTTCCGGCTGTGCCGCAGTATGTCAGGTGGTCGGAAGTCCCGTGCACTTTTGATAGGAAGGATCACCCTACAATTGTGCCAAAAGAATGCTACGCCTTGGTTGTAAGTCCCCGCATTGACGGGTATGACTTCTCCAAGTGCCTCATGGATGGGAGCAAGCTTGAACATCATGTACCTGGAGACTCTGGAGCGGATGAACCTTACCAAGGAGCAGCTTAAGCATAGCACCACTGAATTTCATGGTGTGGTTCCGGGTAAAAAGGCGAACTCCCTTGGCAGCATCAGACTTCCCGTGGCCTTCGGCGACATCAATAATTTTCGCGAAGAGATGATCACATTTGAGGTCGTGCCCTTCAAGAGCTCCTACCACGTCATCTTCGGCAGGCCCACCTACCACAAGTTCCACGCAAGAGCGTGCTACATCTACAACAAGCTCAAGATTCCGGGTCCAAATGGTATGATTACTCCTTGTTATTGATGCTATTGAGTGAAACCATTGAACCAAGGTTTATGTTCAGATTGTTATTCATCATCATATCACCTATGATCATGTTCCATATGATGTCTCGTGAGTAGTTCGTTTAGTTCTTGAAGACATGGGTGAAGTCTAAATGTTACTACCTCCGTCCCAAGGAATAAGGCGCACGCGTATTCCAAGACGAACTTTGACCATAAAAATTGAGCAACAAAATCTTGGTTATATTATATGTAATTAGTATCGTTGGATTCGTATTGAAAAATACTTTCTAATGATGTTAATTTTATACAAGCAATCTTTATATATTTGAAGTAATTCTTAGTCAAATGAAAAAAACGTAAAACGAGGGCGCCTTATTCCTTGAATCGGAGGTAGTAGTAGTGAACTATGTTGAGTAATATTCAATGGTTTGATATTTAAATTGTGGTGTTATTCTTCTAGTGGTGTCATTTGAACGTCGACTACATGATACTTCACCATTATGGGCCTAGGGGAATGCATATTGTATTCGTTTGCTAATTGTGGGGTTGCCGGAGTGACAGCAACCTGAACCCCCGTTGGTATATCGATGCAGGAGGGATAGTAGGATCTCAGAGTTTAAGGCTGTGGTTAGATTTATCTTAATTACTTTCTTGTATTTGCGGATGCTTGCAAGGGGTATAATCACAAGTATGTATTAGTCCTAGGAAGGGCGATGCATTAGCATAGGTTCACCCACACAACACTTATCAAAACAATGAAGATTAATCAACTATATGAAGCGAAAGCACTAGACTAAATTCCCGTGTGTCCTCAAGAACGTTTGGTCATCATAAGTAAACAAACCGACTTGTCCTTTGTGCTAAAAAGGATTGGGCCACTCGCTGTAACTATTACTCTTGCATTTTATTTACTTGTACTTTATTTATCTGCTTTATCTAAACCCCCTGAATACTTGTCTGTGAGCATTTACAGTGAATCCTTCATCGAAACTGCTTGTCAACACCTTCTGCTCCTCGTTGGGTTCGATACTCTTATTTATCGAAAGTACTACGATACACCCCCTATACTTGTGGGTCATCAAGTACTTGTCGGAGACGAGGTTGAACGAGGTATAGAGATACCGATGATCAAACATCGGATAAGTAAAATATTGCGTGACAAATGGAATTGGTGTCGTATGTAAATGGTTCAATCGATCACTAAGTCATCGTTGAATATGTGGGGGCCATTATGGATCTCTAGATCCCGCTATTGGTTATTGGTCGGAGAGAGATCTCAACCATGTCTGCATAGTTCGCGAACCGTAGGGTGACACACTTAAGGTTTGATGTCGTTTAAGTAGATATGGAATATGGAATGGAGTTCGAAGTTTTGTTCGGAGTCTCGGATGGGATCCAGGACATCACGAGGAGGTCCGGAATGGTCTGGAGAATAAGATTCATATATAGGAAGCCATATTCCAAGTTTGGAAATGATCCGATGCATTTATGGAAGGTTCTAGAAGGTTCTAGAAAAGTCCGGAAGAAATCACCATGGAAAGTGGAGTCCCGGAGGGACTCCACCTTGCATGGCCGGCCAACCCTAAGGGGGAGGAGTCCCAGGTGGAATCCACCTGTGGTGGCCGGCCAACCCCCCCCCCCCCCCCCAAGGAAGGGGTGGGAGTCGCACCTTGGGTAGGATTCCCCCCTTGGGTAGGTTTTGTCCCTATGGAAGGTTTTGGTTTCGGGTCTTATTCGAAGACTTGGATACCAACACTTGGGGATTTCCACCTATATAATGAGGAGCAAGGGGAGGGGGCCGGCCACACCTAGCCCTAGTTGGCCGCACCCCTTGATGGTGGCGCCCAAGTCCCCCCTCTCCCCAAACCCTAGCCTCTCCTCCTCCACATAATACTCCCGCAGCGCATAGGCGAAGCCCTGCCGGAGTTCTCCACCACCACCGCCACCACGCCGTCGTGCTGCCGGGATTCCGAGGAGGATCTAATACTTCCGATGCCCGCTGGAACGGGGAGGAGGACGTCGTCTTCATCAACACCGAACGTGTGACCGAGTACGGAGGTGCTGCCCGATTGTGGCACCGTTAAGATCTTCTACGCGCTTTTGAAAGCGGCAAGTGATCATCTTCTGCAACAACGAGATCTAATCTCGTAGGCTTTGGAAATCTTCAAGGGTTAGTCTCGTGATTCCCTCGTTGCTACCATCTTCTAGATTGCGTCTTGGCTTGGTTTTCGTTCTTGCGGTAGGAATTTTTTGTTTTCTATGCTACGAATCCCATCAGTGGTATCAGAGCCGTGTCTATGCATAGATTGGTTGCACGAGTAGAACACATATGTTTTGTGGGCGTTGATGCTTTGTTGTCTTTAGTTCATGTACTTTGCATCTTGCGGCATGGTGGGATGAAGCGGCCCGGGCTAACTTTACATGACCGCGTTCATGAGACTTGCTCCACGCTCGACATGCAACTTGTATTGCATAAGTGGCTTTGCGGGTGTCTGTCTCTCTCACCATACTGAAGATTCAATTTACTCTTTCTATTGACAACACTAGTATCACCGTTGTGGTTCATGTTCGTAGGTAGATTGGATCTTACTCGAAAACCCTAAACCACGTAAAATATGCAAACCAAATTAGAGGCGTCTAACTTGTTTTTGCAGGGTTTGGTGATGTGATATGGCCATGATGTGATGATGAATATGTATGAGATGATCATTATTGTATTGTGGCAACCGGCAGGAGCCTTATGGTTGTCTTTATATTTAATGTTGTAGTATTGTTTCAAAGTAGTTGTAATAGTTGCTACACACGGTGAACAACCATGAAGACGGCGCCATGGACCTTGACGCTACGCCGACGATGATGGAGATCATGTCCGTGCTTTGGAGATGAAGATCAAAGGCACAAAGACTAAAGGGCCATATCACATCACATATGAATTGCATGTGATGTTAATCCTTTATGCATCTTATTTTGCTTAGATCGCGACGGTAGCAAGTCTATTTCCAGGTGCATCTCAATTGACAACTCAGCTGTTAAAGCTTATAAATATTCTTTGGCTCCCCTTGTGGCGAATCAATAAATTTGGGTTTTACTTCCCTCGAAGATTGTTGCGATCCCCTATACTTGTGGGTCATCAGTCGAGCCGTCACCGTAGATCATGGTCTGGATTTCGTTGTCATGCCGTCCCTTCCAATAGGCCTATGAATCACCGACATCAGACGCATGACACACGGCAGCCGCACACAGTGAGAGAACTTACGTACCGGGTCGTTCATCGTCGGGGCAGATGGTGCCATTTCCTCAAACAGGCATCTTGTGTGTCGCGCCCGGGCATGAGGCACCGCTTCTCGGCGTCTGGTTGAGATCGGGAACCGGCGCCTCGTTGAACTGCATTGGCGCCACGCCGGAGGCGAACCGCGACGTCGCGTGGACCTACAAGGGAGCGGGCGTTCCAGGACGCAGCTGGGAACTTACCGAGCTCACCGACGAGGCCGGAGGAGCGACATCGGTGATCCCCTCTCGCTTGACGAGCATGTAGGCCTCCGCCATGCAATGGAGGCATACTTGCGCGGCGCCGACTTTCAGCTACATCTGCCACGCTTGCTGGGTGGCCTCCAGGGCGGCGGCCGCTGCATTCCTCTCCTTCTGGTTCCTGCGCCGGCCGCGACGCTTCGTGGCCTCGACGTCTTTCTCCTCCTTGGACATCACCCTTCTTTGTCGCCTTCGGCTTAGCATCCTGGCTGCCGGTGGTGGCACGCTGTGCTTCCGCCGGAGCTGCGGCCTCCATTATGGCTATGGTCGTGGTTGTGGGGGAGTCTGGGGCGGCAGCGGGTGCGAGGGTTCCCTCGGAATCCATGGTGGTGGCAGCGGCGGTGAGAACGTCCATCGCTTCTGGACTGCTGGCGCCGGTCTATTTTGATTTTTCGCGCGGAGAATGACCACTGGCGAGAATGTTATCGGCCTCCCTGCCACTGATACGCGAGTCCTAGGTAAGTTTCGGCGGACACTCGGCGCGACCGCGGAGCGTCCGCGGAGACGTAAACCTGGCACGTATTTGGACCAGATTTGCGTCGCCAGTCATTTTGCGTCGCTCCGCTGGAGCAGGGTCCAGACGCATTTTCATTCTCCGCGGACGGAAACGGTCGCTCAGCGTCCGTTTGCGTCGTCCCGTTGGAGATGCCCTAAGACCTTTGTGCTAGCTATTTGTACCTTAATTTATTCGGGTTTATGCTGATTCTTGGATGAACGGATGGACTACTAATTCGGTATTTTGGTAGTGATGTCTTGTTGCTACTGCAGATGCGGAGTTCCACTAGATATTCCGTGCATTTTCTGAAGAGCTGACTCCTTGCTATATTCTGACGACAATCTGTGGTTCCCTTCGAAATCAGAAGGACCAGAAACCTACTACTAGTCACGGCCACGGAACGAGTCCGACACGAACACTACTTCGGCGGCAGGGCTCTGTATATTATAGGCAAAACAGTTCGCTTCGTTCAGCTCCCCAAATTCCCCGGCGATCACCCAGGAAGCGACGCTAGACCCTCGCGGAACTCAACCAATGGAGCGGCCCAGCAAGCGGATCTGCCTCGCGGCAGATGACCGGCTAAGCGACCTGCCCGAATTCGCAAAAAAAAAAAAAAAAAAAGCGACCTGCCCGACTGCCTCATCCACAGAATCCTCTCTTTCCTCGACTCCCGGTTGGTGGTCCGATCAAGCATCCTCTCGCGGAGGTGGAGGCATCTCTGGCGCTCCGTGCCGTCCATCGACATCGACCTCACTCTGTTCCGCCGTCACGCCCGCTGCCAAGCTCGAAATTGCTGCAAAACAGAATACGGACAGAAGAAGATATGCAGGAAGGAGTGGCAGCCGTTTGTGAAGTTCGGCGACAACCTCTTGCTGCTCCACAGCGCCGCATCCTTGGATAAGCTCCGGATACATGTCCCGGCTCTAGATTCTTTTGACAGGCAGGCGATCCGGCCATGCTTGAGATGGATCAGCAGAGGCGTCCAGTGCAGCCCAATAGTGATCGACATCCACATGGACTTCAACTGGATCTCAACGAACTGGTGTCCAAACAACGATTATGGACCTTTCCCGGATTTGGGATCCACTTCATCTCGCCTCACAAGACTGCTCCTTCACGGTGTAAATTTGGATGGGAGCTTTGCAGAGCAGCTCCGTTCCGGGTATCCCGTGCTTGAGGATTTAAGTCTCGTCGAGTGCTTCGTTTCTTTTGCGAGATTGTGTCGGGAAGCCTAAGATACCTAACACTTGATGATTGCGTAGGCTGTGAGGACCTGTTTGAGGAATTTGTGGTCACGGCTCCAAGGCTAACTTCTCTGCGTATTTCTTTCTCAACTATAGGCCGTCCAAATGGTATATGTGTAACAGACACAACTTACTTTAATAAGGCATCAATATGTGTGACTACATTCTGCGATATGAATGCAATCTTTTGGAAGAAGTTATGCAATATATTCAACCTAAGGCATCTAGAATTGTTTGGTGCCAAAATGATGGTAAATCTCTCTGATTTTTTTATGGTCGTACATTACTATAGTTCATGTGTGTTTAATCATGTAGTTTCCCAACTAGTTCTTTGTTGTGTCGTCGAAGATTACTTGGATTCATCTCATGTATTACTAATTGTGTTGCATCATAGCATCGTACTAATGCACAAGGACACAAACATCGGCTACTTAATCATGTGATGTTATTCTGTCAGTGGTAGTAATTCTCTCAATTGATTGTTTCCCCTTATTAATTGATATGTACTGTAACCATTAAACATTCCTCAAAGAATTACAATATAGTACAACCTTGACATAATTCTTGATTACACTAATGAGAAAAATGAGAACATATGAGAAAATATATGTTGGAACATGGGATATTTTATAGGAACCTCTGGATTTTTTTGTGTGTGTGTTGACTGCCAAAACCCACCGGCGGGCAGCGGCCTTGTCAACACTGTAGAGCCGGGAAGAGCCTAGAGCTGCGGCTGGCTGAGACCCCTCCGAGCGACGGCCCGCAATGCTCTTCTGGTCACACGCGGCGTTGCGAAGTGCAAGGGCGTGCCACCTGACCTATACCTGGTCAGGAAGGTGATGAAGATGCCTCGCTTAGTTTCCTGCAGGGCATACATGTAAACATTAAATACGAGCCTCGATCGGCTCTCAGGTTATCTCGTGAATCGGCTCAAAGAGCCGATCCACCCATGATCCGTACGGGGTGCACGAATACTTGGTGGTCCCGCTTGATCAAGATGAAGCTAATGAGATCTACGACGATTTAGGGTTTCCACCGCATAATCGGATCATCCTACTCCAGGTTGGGCCTTGCGGCCACGCACGGTGCTCGTAAGCCGATCCTAAACAAGGCCAAAAAACCAACATGAAGTTGATCCTAGGAACATCCCGTTTAGGACTTGCGAACGCCACCCCTACGTGCCACTGGATCCTCCCCCCCTTTGTAAGGCCTAACTATTGCAGATATTAAACTAATCCTTGTAGAACAAGGAGCAATCGTAACGGATCAGATCTACTAAACAATGATCAAGCGGGGTGCCGCCCCCACACCTGAGATAGGCGTGAGGGCGGCTAGATATGCAAGGGTTGCACTACGTAAGCATGCTTAAACGAAGAACAATGCTAACCCTAACACATCTAATGATAACTACGTTGCTCGCCATCAAAAACGCTTCGAGTACGAGCAACGCATGAACAACGTGGGGCTTGTGCTGCCTAGATCGCAAGATGCGATCTAGGCAGCATGTCGCTACCCGATAGAAACCCTCGAGACGAAGGAGTTGGCGATGCGCCGAGATTGGTTTGTTTTTGGGGTTGAACGTGAGTTGTTGTTTATTCCATAAACCCTAGGTACATATTTATAGTCCAGGGGACTTTCTAATGAGGGCGTGCACTAAACCGTGCACGAGTAAGATTCTATCTCTTATCTAAAATAATAAACTATTAAATAAAGATACACGGGCAATTCAGCCCAAAACCCTTCGTGCCGAGCCGCTTTAGAAATCTTCCACATGTAATCTTCCAAGCCCGGCCCACCTCCGGATTTGTCTAAAATCTGGTGATAACACATGCCCCCCTGGTTTTGGAAATAACATTTCCAAAATCATTATGCTTTCCCTTCGAAGGGTCATGTCGTGGCAGAAGCGAGCCGTTACAGCATCCGTCATCATTATGCCCTGTCTTCTCAGCTTCTCTAAAATTCGACAGCTTTAGCATCGATCCCTTGGAAGCTGTAATGGCATTAAACCTTCACCAGATCTCTCATTATTTAACCGTGCCGACTGGTTAGCTCTCTTTATCCTCTATTCCATCCCAGCTATCGGCACCAAAAAACCCTCTCCTCCTGTAGCGATGTCTTCCTCTTCCTCTTCCTTCTCAAAACTCTTCCCCCAATCTTCGCCGAAGAAGAAGAACGAGGACAGCCTCCACCCCACAGTGAATCCCTTCTCCTCCGACAAGGAAGAGAAAGAAGGAGAAGCAGCGAAGGCCAAGACCTCCCCCTCCGCCAAGCTCCCGCCGAAGAAGCGCCCCCGCATGTGGGCGGACAGCGAGGACGAAGACGATGACGAAGAGGAAGAGGAGGAGGATGACTCCTCCTCCTCCATCGGGTATCCGCCGACCAAGCGCTTCCGCTCCCGGGCGGACAGCGAGGATGATGATGATGACGAGGAGGAAGAGGCTCCGGCCAAGGGCTGGGGCAGCAGCGACGAGGAGCTCCTCGGGAGCAGCGCCGACGACGTCGACGGCGGCGATGACGAGGACAGCGACGACTAGTAGTATAGGACTAGTAGTAGCAGTGCACTAGGCACCAGATCCCTCTTTTGAGATCCATCAGCTCTTTCTTGTAAAGCCGCTCCTTGGAATTAATGAAATTGTTCTTTCCATTCATCCTTTAATCGCTCCAATTTCATTCCCTCCGTTTGTCATGCTAAGACCGATAGCAACGCGTCGGACTTCTTTCCTTTTCTTGCGAGCAACAGCACAGTCCAAGCCCTGTACTAGACGACGGCTTTTCCTTCCCAGTTCCTCCACGAGACGACCATGATGCGGCCGCAGCCGAAGTGACCCTAATCGGCTCTTAAAAACAGGGCACCTTCCAGGCTTGTTGCCCCCGAGTCTCAGCCAAGGCAAAGCAGAGCTGTATGGACCTAGGCTCGATCATGTCTGAGGGAGCTCCTTATGCCGAGCTAGCCGATTTAAACATACATCGGCTTCCCAAAGCAGAGAGCCCTCAAGGTGAGCTGCCCCCGAGTTTCTTCGGTTCCTGCCGGCCGGATAGGCTCCTTTCCTTTGATGGACCTGATGCAATCCATCCTTGACCTGATCCGCACGCCCATGCTGCTCCTGACATTGTCCTTGAAGAAATCTCCCTTGAGTCGATGGCCATGCATCGGCTTTCATGTCCTTAAGTCGATGCCTGCTGCATCGGCTGTGTTCGAAAATTTTCGAATTTTCATTTTTATTACGGCCGACCTGTGCATCGGCCCCCATATTCCAATACCCATCAACAAAAGATGAGATGCTTCTGTTGCATATCCTCATATTTTCATATACCTGGGTGCCCCCGAGCCGATTCTGTCAAGAAAATTGATGGTATCGGCTCTGTTGGATAACATGTTGAACCCAGGCAGAAAGATAGGTGAGGATAATTTTGGCCGATTGCTGGAATCGGCCTCCACGTTGCTTGCTCGTTGAAGGTTTTGTAAGTTCCCTTCATAATTTTTTTGGGGCTGATCACAAGGATCAGCCTCTCCTGGTTTGCTCATTGGTTTGATCTTGCTACTTGGTCAGGCTGGATGAAACCAACCCAACCTCTGACTTGATGCGCTTGCTATCGTCCACCTTGAGTGCTCCGTAGAGTCGTGGAGCGCTACGCTCTGTTGGCAAGACGAGTACCATGTTTGTGCCAGCCGATGTCTCATCATCGGCTTTCCTCTGTTTAGGGCGCCACTCCATTTTCCGTGGACGACCCTCTTCATCCAGGGTCCGCTGAACTTTTGCAGCCAGATCAGGCCGTGCCTTCCTTAGCGTATGCGGTACAACCTTTCGGCTTCCTCCGGGCCGCGCAATCGCTGAACCCTGCGCTTCCGGGAACGGCTGAGTCCGTCGAGGCACCACCTTGGCCGGTGGTACCTATCTTCTTCCACTTCTCCCTCGTCTTCGAATCTTCAAGATCTGCCCAACGAGGTGACTCGGCGCGTTTGCTTTGTGGCGGGAGAGGCCCTAGGCGCTCGAACACGGACACGTTGGCTGCCTCCTTCTTTTTCTGGTTGCATTCTGGGCAATTGCCGATTGTGGGTAATCGGCTCATTCCTGAATCCCAGCAGTGTCTGAAGAAGGGGCAGTCCCAATGCCTGGCGTTGTCGTCTTGCTCCATTGATGCTTCCGTGGCATAGCGCTCGTGCTCCTCCTCATCGCGATTCTGCCGACGATGTCTTCTGGCTTCTCTAGCCAAACGATCTTCTCTATCATCGCAATTGGACCGTCGGCGTTGGTCATACCGACTAACATATTTGTTGAGGAGGTGATCGAGAGAGGGTCGCTGATATCTTATATTCTTCACCTCTCCCTCCGTGACATAGCGCTTGCCATCATGACGGAGCCGATCGCGTGGAGCGGCCTCCTCTCGTGTCCTTGCTATGAGAGCAGCTGCCCTCATCTCCATCTTTGCCGAGTGGTTTCCAGTGTCCTACCATGTTGATGCTGAACGAGGGACCTGGCTGGCAACCTTCAGGGTAGGTGATTTCCACCATGTTAACGGCGGGGAAGGGTTGGGTGTCGACCTTCATGGCGTACTGATTGAAAATCAGCCGCCCCTTCTCTATCGCCGCTTGGATGTGCTGACGCCACACCCGGCAGTCGTTGGTGGCATGGGAAAGCGAGTTGTGGAATTTGCAGTACGGCTTTCCGTTTAGCTCCTTCGCCGTGGGGAACTTGAGACCTTCGGGAATCGTCAACCCGTTTCTCCTTGAGCAGGAGGTCGAAGATTTGTTCGATCTTGGTCACGTCAAAATCAAATCCCCCGGGCGGCCCCGGTGGCTTTACCTATTTGCAGGCCACGGGGTTCCCCCGAATCCACTCAGCCACTCGCTATCTCTTGGCCTCCCGCGGGCACTTCCTCTTCCTCTCGTATCGACCATAACTACGCACGCTTGAACTTGTCTTGGTACAGGTCGGGGTGGCGCTGTTCATATGCCGATAGTTTCGAACCATGTGCGCCGGCGAGGGATAATCGCTTGGGAGGCCATGTCCTTGAGCTGTGTCGCAAGGCTCGCTACTGCCAACTCGATCGCTTCCTTTTCGGTTATACGAACCGAATAACATCGGTTCCTAAGATTCCTGAAGCGACTGGATGTATTCTCGTCACCGTTTCCCGCGCTTCGACGTAGTTGTGCTAGATCGGCAATGCCGGACTCGGAAGCTTCGAATGGTATTGCATATGGAACTGTTCTTCCAATTGCTTCCAAGTTTGGATGGAGTTTGCCGGCAAGGAGGTGTACCATCCAAAAGCCGATCCCGTGAGGGACCGTGAAAAAGCCTCACGCGTAGCTGATCCGACACCGAAGCCGGTCCTAGTTGAGCCAAATATCGGCTGATGTGCTCGATGGAGCTGGAGCCATCCGATCCACCGAATTTGGAGAAGTCGGGAGCCGATATTTAGGTGGCAGCGGGATCATCTCGTAATCGTCGGGGTACGGCTTGGAATAGCCGATCGCCCTTCTTTTCGGCATCATGCCGAACTGGTCTCTCGGTATGGTACCGATCCGATCCGCTGTGCTGGCCGTAGGAGTTGCACTCTGAAGGTTCGCCGGGGTGGCGTACTTGGCCTGCCATGTTTGCTTTTCCAGCTCTGAGCCATCTGCAGGAGCTGGGCTCGGGAGTTTCGTCGGCGTGGCGTATTTAGTTAGCCACGTCTGCTCGGTCGCCGACTTTCCTCCTGTCTTCGCCGGAGTCCCCGATGTTGTGGCCTGGTTTGTGAGTGCCCAGCCGCCACAATCCGGCACATACATGCACGCGTATCCATGAGGGATCTCCTTAGGCGCCTCCATTAAGAACCGGTAGTCACTAGGGTCGCCACCAATCCCGTAGACGAGGAATGCCGGTGTAGTCGGCACTTCAGCCGGTGCTGCCAACGCAAATGGCAGCGGTGGACGGGACCGGAATGGCAACTCTCCTTGATGCGTCCCGAGAGCTGGTCCCGACGGCGAGTACCGGTGGCTCATGATCTCCCGGATCACGCGCGAGCGACACGCTCCAACACGTTGACCAAGTTCTCGAGTGGCGGTGTAGCGAGTGAGCCACCGGGTAGTTGATCTCCTGCCGCGACCCCCGGTGCGTTCCTCCGATGGGGTTGAGAGGTCTATCCCATCGAGCGCACCTTGCGGTGAGAACCCCTTCCATCTGATGCCACCGGAACGGGTTCTCTGAAAAGAGCCGATGAGGTCGGCTTCGAGGGTAGCCTTGATCTCGTTGTATTGCTTCTTGAGGTCGTCGGGCGGATCCCCGTAGGTGATCGGCGTGCCGTCCGCCATCTCGGATGTAGATGGCGATGTGGTTGATGTAGACGATTGTCCCACCGGGCGTGCCGGAATGTGTTGACTGCCAAAACCCACCGGCGGGCAGCGGCCTTGTCAACACCGTAGAGCCGGGAAGAGCCTAGAGCTGCGGCTGGCTGAGACCCTCCGAGCGACGGCCTGCAATGCTCTCTCGGTCACACGCGGCGTTGCGAAGTGCAAGGGCGTGCCACCTGACCTATACCCGGTCGGGAAGGTGATGAAGATGCCTCGCTTAGTTTCTGCAGGGCATACATGTAAACATTAAATACGAGCCTCGATCGGCTCTCGGGTTATCCGTGAATCGGCTCAAAGAGCCGATCCACCCATGATCCGTACGGGGTGCACGAATACTTGGTGGTCCTGCTTGATCAAGATGAAGCTAATGAGATCTACGACGATTTAGGGTTTCCACCGCATAATCGGATCATCCTACTCCAGGTTGGGCCTTGCGGCCACGCACGGTGCTCGTAAGCCGATCCTAAACAAGGCCAAAAAACCAACATGAAGTTGATCCTAGGAACATCCCGTTTAGGACTTGCGAACGCCACCCTACGTGCCACTGGATCCTCCCCCTTTGTAAGGCCTAACTATTGCAGATATTAAACTAATCCTTGTAGAACAAGGAGCAATCGTAACGGATCAGATCTACTAAACAATGATCAAGCGGGTGCCGCCCCCACACCTGAGATAGGCGTGAGGGCGGCTAGATATGCAAGGGTTGCACTACGTAAGCATGCTTAAACGAAGAACAATGCTAACCCTAACACATCTAATGATAACTACGTTGCTCGCCATCAAAAACGCTTCAGTACGAGCAACGCATGAACAACGTGGGGCTTGTGCTGCCTAGATCGCAAGATGCGATCTAGGCAGCATGTCGCTTACCTGATAGAAACCCTCGAGACGAAGGAGTTGGCGATGCGCCGAGATTGGTTTGTTTTTGGGGTTGAACGTGAGTTGTTGTTTATTCCATAAACCCTAGGTACATATTTATAGTCCAGGGGACTTTCTAATGAGGGCGTGCACTAAACCGTGCACGAGTAAGATTCTATCTCTTATCTAAAATAATAAACTACTAAATAAAGATACACGGGCAATTCAGCCCAAAACCCTTCGTGCCAGGCCGCTTTAGAAATCTTCCACATGTAATCTTCCAAGCCCGGCCCACCTCTGGATTTGTCTAAAATCTGGTGATAACAGTGTGTGAGGATTATTAAATAATATATACTTTTTCTATGTTTTAGGGACATCTACAGCCGCTGTCAAATTATCTCCCACAGTTCCATAATGTGAGAACCTTGTTAATCAATCAATGCGACCTCAAAACGAACGCAGACATTCAAACATTGGATCGCTTTCTACGAAGTGTCCCCGGCTTGGAAAAACTCACTTTGCAGAATTGTGAGGTACTCCTACTATGATCACCTTTAAATACAATGTTTATGTTTATCACTTTGTTTCCCTCCTATCACGCATCTTCTTGAGTCATTTTATACTACATAAAGTTTTCAGATCGCTCAAAGAGGAGGACTGCAAGGGCCAAGTGGCGAAATGTAGCCCTCGAAAGCCAGAATCTCATGTCTTCCAAGTGTGATAATTTGGAGGTGATTGAAATAAAGCATAGCAAAGACGAAAACGTCGATGAGTTCTTTGAGCTTCTTATGGGCATTTGGAGGAACCTAGGCAAGAGCAGTATCAAACTCACCAAAGTTTAACGAACTCGCCACATCCATATTTGCAACATATTGTGCGCTTGAAGTCTTGTTATAAATTTCTGCTCATGTGTACCTTTCCATAATAATTATCGGATTGGATGAGTTTGGGCGTTGTGCTTAGGCTAGGTTACCTTATTTGACTAAGATTGATGTAATTGACCCCAGAAGATAAATTCTACTGTAGTTAAGATCTCTTCATAGTTACTTTTGAGTTTGCTTGCTCTCTGCCTTCTTCATTACGGTTGTCCGCCAGCAGGATCAACAATGTTGAGGCAACTGTGATGCCGTTGCTAATGCCATGGAATGGCTTCGCTTGCTGTATTTTAAACTGATATTTGGCTACATAAATCACTAGTAGAAAAAATGTCTTCCATCCCAACCCATTACTCCCTAAATACTTTAACCCGGGACTAATGGGGTCTTTAGTCCCGGTTCTACTGGTGAACCGAGACTAATGCTCCACCAACCGGGACTAAAGGGCTACGGTGGGTTGCAGCCAGCGCAGGCCTCTTTAGTCCCGGTTGGTGTTACCAACCGTTAGTCCCGGTTCGTGTCCCCAACCGGGACTAATGATTTTTCCTGCTTTTTTACTCAACACGCACCCTCCCCCCCCCCGTGGATCGCCTTTTTTTAAAAAAAATCAGATTCTTGTATGTTATGCAACCTACTATTCGGTGAAATTAAGAAATTCAAATTTTCACTTTTTTCTAAAGAAGGTTTGAAAAATGGTAAAACCACATTAACTTTTGCATACGACGTCGGAAAAAAACGTATAATATATCAAAATCATCGTGGGAAAAAGTTACATTCGAATTCACCAGGGTTTACCTGGTTAGCCAAATTTTAGATTCTCAAAATTCTAAATGAAAATACGAAAGCAGGAAGATTTTAGTTTTTGCTATAAATTTCGGATTTTATATATTTTTTATTTTTTAAAAAATTAAAATTAATATTTGCATCCTGCATAAAGATTACTATTACTTTTACCTAATTTTTAGATTTTCAAATTTTTAGCTTTGGCAAAAAAATTAAAATTTTAAAAATTTAAAAATAATACAAATTAAAAAGTTAATTTTTATTTATTTATTCTAGATTATTATTACATCATTACTTTTGTTTATTAAAAGTATCATTTGAAATTCAAACAATAAAGTTCTGTTTGCGCATAATTAGTTCCGGTTGCGCAATCGGATTAATGCCCGTTGCGAACCGGGACTAAATCCCCTTTTCCTACCGGTGAATGTTCTGTTTTTGTGTTGAATCTTCCTTCTTTCACATATATCTGGGTCGTTGGCTAAATTATGCGGGGCATCAAAACCGGACCTGGTCATAGCTTGAAAGAACTGCTGAAATTTCGTTACAAATACAGGTTTACCAATGGTCCACAATATACCTGATTTTCTATGGATATCGAAAAAGAAATAGCGAAAAGCTTCGTTTCAGTCGGCCAATCTTGGCAGAAAGATCGGTTGTGGACCTGGAATACTCCCGCGCGGTGGCCACCATGTGATGCGCTAAAAAGTCAAGCCGAGTGCACAGGTCGGTTTAGCAAATGCATGCACTTTTTTTTTTGAGAAATACTCCGCAAATGCATTTACTGTTGGGTCGTATCAGCGTCTTCGTCCGTGTACGGATTTTTTTCTCCAATCATGCATGCACATGGACGTCGCATCAGAGGCTAGTGCAACTGCTAGTTAGCTTCTACGCACAAATTAGATGGAATTTTGTTGTTAACTATTGTAGTAAATAGATAATTTTTTAATTGGATTTTGTTGTTCATTATTGTTGTAAACAGCCAATATTTTTTGTTAGATTTCTTGTTGCTAATAATCAAGTGAATTTTTTGTGTAATCGTTCTCGACTTTTTGTAAAAATAGTTAGTGATTTTTGTTGTAATTCAATCTATAGAAAATTAATTGTTTCTTGAGCAATTCAAACTATTTTGCAAACATATGGATTTTTTGTTGTAATAGTCTATGGTTTTTGGTGAATTTGTTGGCGACTTTTGTTGTATATCAATTTGCAGCAAAAAAATGTTGGCTGTTTACAACAATAATGAACAAAAATTATTATGTTTTTTGTACACGGGATAATAATTTTTGTTGTAATACTCTCGGCCTTAGGGGTAAAAGATCGCGGTGGCATATTTGTTGTAAATATCGGAAAGTTCAGAACCAAAGCGACATACCTGTTCGTTTTAGTAGAGAAGGAGGGTACCGCGGGTTGATTTTCATAGAAAAAGAGGGGGAGAATGCAAAAGTACGCTAAGGCTTATTTCAGACGTTGGATCTTGATCCAATGGAGGGAATACGACCGATTTTTGGTTGGCCGGTCGACCGATCGACCGACGCCTAGCGGCGCCCAAATAAATATGATGTTTGTTGTGCTGAAAAGATCCATTCACGCAGAAGTTGTCTTCATAGTATGTTGTTAACATGTACTCCCTCCGTTCCTTTTTAATTCACTCGGATTTAGTACAAACTTGTACTAAATTCGAGTCAATTAAAAAAGAATGGAGGGAGTACTAAACAAGCTACCCACACAAAAAGGTGCTACCAGTTGCATCCTCATCCACAGCATCCTCTCCTTCCTCGACTCCCGGCTGGTGGTCCGATCAAGCATCCTCTCGCGGAGGTGGAGGCATCTCTGGCGCTCCGTGCCGTGCATCGACAACGACTTCACTCTGTTCCACCGTCACGCCCGCTGCCAAGCTCGAAACTGCTGCAAAACAGAACACGAACAGAAGAAGATATGCAACAAGGAGTGGCAGCCGTTCGTGAAGTTCGGCGACAACCTCTTGCTGATCCACAGCCGGCTCTAGATTCTTTTGACAGGCAGGCGATCCGGCCATGCTTGAGATGGATCAGCAGGGGCGTCCAGTGCAGCCCAACTGAGATTGACATCCACATGGACTCCAACTGGATTACGAGGAACTGGTGTCCAAACAACGATTATGGCCCTTTCCCGGATTTGGGATCCACTTCATCTCACCTCACAAGACTGCTCCTTCACGGTGTGAAATTGGACGGGAGCTTTGCAGAGCAGCTCCGTTCCGGGTATCCCGTGCTTGAGGATTTGAGTCTCGTCAAGTGCTTCTGTTTCTTTTCTGAGATTGTGTCGGGAAGGCTAAAACACCTGACACTTGATGGATGTAATGTGAAAAGCAGTTTGACGAACTGGTGATTACAACTCCAAAGCTAACTTCTCTCCGTGCTTCACTCAACACCATCTACTATCCAAATGGTATACATGTAATAGGCACACCTTCCTTTGTCAAGGTATCAATATGCGTGACTTCATTATACAGGATCAATACCATATTTTGGAAGAAGTTATGCAATATATTCAACGTAAGGCATCTAGAATTGTTTGGTGCCGAGATGATGGTAAAGTCTCTCTAACATTTTTTGATGTCCGTACATCACTATAGTTTTGATTCCACTTTTTGATAAAAATGAGAAAATATATATTGAAACATGGGATATTTTAAAGGAACCTTAGGAATATTTTTTGTTCGTGATGATTATTAAACAATATATTAATTTTTATGTGTTTTAGGAAAATCTACGCCAACTGTCAAATTATCTCCCACAGTTACATAATGTGAGAACCTTGTTAATCGATCGATGCAACCTCAAAACAAACAAAGACATTCAAACATTGGATCGCTTTCTACGAAGTGTCCACGGCTTGGAAAAGCTGACTTTGCAGAACTGTGAGGTACTCCTACTATGTTCACCTTTAAGAACATTGTTTTATCACTTAGTTTTCCTCCTATCACACATCTTCTTGAGTCATTTTATACTACATAAAGTTTTCAGATCGCTCAAAGAGAAGGACTGCAAGGGCCAAGTGGCGAAATCTAGCCTTCGAAAGCCAGAATCTTATGTCTTTCAAGTGTGATAATTTGGAGGTGATTGAAATCAAGCATAGCAAAGATGAAAACGTCGATGAAATCTTTGAGCTTCTTATGGGAATTTGGAAGAACGTGGGCAAGACCAATATCAAACTTACCAAAGTTTAACCAGCTTGCCACATCCATATTAGCAACATATTGTGCGCTTGATGCCTTGTTATAAATTTATGCTCCCAGTTTTGCTTCAATGTCCTCCCCCCTCCCAACTTTGATGGTGCGTTTGGTTGATGGACTACATGTATGGGACAGGATGGTCCACATTTTGTGGATGGGATGATCCATATTAGAATGAACCCATGTTTTGTTTGGTTCCAAGGATTTGAGAATGGTATAAAATCTGTTTAACTTACAAATTTGCATAGCATTTGATTAAAAGAGTAAATTTCAATTAGCGTTGACCCTAACCGGTCGGTGGGTCAAAGGACCGATGAAGTAGCCCTAAGTGATGGTGTCGTCGGGGGTGAGATGGGGAGCCAACTGGGTTGGGGAGAGCGAGCGCCGATCGCGAGATCAGGTGGCGGTGAGCAAGTGAGCAACACCGGTGGGGAGATCAAGCGCCGCCGGTGAGTGATGGATGGGATAATGGAAGAGGCGTGGTGGAGGAACGCTGCGTCGGATTGAACCGTGGTGGAGGGCGGCAGGTTCACGCATTGGAGAAGGTGGGCCAACCGGCGAGCCCTAGCGGCGGTCCAAGCGGGATCCAGGAGGCGACGGCGGTATGCCACCGGCAGCGACCTTCCAACATCACTAAGGAACAAGAGATGAAGTGGGACACATGAGACTGGGGAAGCGGAGAAACAACGAACCCCGGCGGCGGTCTAGATGGGGAAACGACGAGCCCTGCGGCGGTCTTCCTCAACCTCGGTGTGGCAGCGGAGGTCTTCCAGCATAGGATGGAACATGTTGAGAGAGACTAGGAAAAATATTAGTGACGGATTCACATACTCCCTCTGATTCATATTAGTTGATGTTAATATAGATGTATCTAGACACATTTTAGTTGTAGATACATCTATTTTTGCATCAACTAATATGGATCGGAGTAGTATTAGAAAAAACAAGGTCCACACACTCTATAACCAAACACAGATAAAATAGGGATGATCTAGTCCCATTCCTCCTTTGATCACCAACCAACCAACCAAATGCACATTTACCCTTTCAAGTTTTAGAAAGGGGAGGACACCGGAGCACATCTCTACTGCTCATGTGTACGTTTTCATGTTAATTATCGGATTGGGCTAGTTTGGGCGTTGTGCTTAGTGTAGTTCACCTCATTTGAAAAAGATTGATGTAATTTGAGTTTGCTTGCTCTCTGCCCGCTGCGTTACGTTGTCTGACGGCAGGATCAACAATGTGGAGGCAACTGCTATGCCGCCACTTATGCCATGGAATGGCTTCGCTTGCTGTTATTTTAAACTGCTATTTGTCTACATAAATGTTGTGTTTGTGTGTTGAATGTTCCATCTATCACATATATCTGATATCTTCTGGCGCCGGCAGACCATTTCAAACGGACAAATACCGGTGAGGCCCAAACCCTACCTCCTCTCCCGCCCCCTCCCGGGCGGCGGTAGAGGATCCCTCCACAAACCCTAGCAGCCGGCCCTCAAGCCGCCGCCCCTCAGGCGCCGCTGCTTCCGACTTCGGTGGCGGTGGCGGCGCCCCTTCCGTCGAACAACGCTGGGGAGGAGATGGCTTTCGTGGCGGCGCATCATGGGAGGTGATGAGGCATCGGTGGAGGACGCCGGGTGGCATGGCTTCTTGGCCGGGGCCTGATTCACTTTGCCGGTAGCCATGGAGGATTGGGTGGAGCTGTGGTGGCCTTCACCCCAGGCTGCGGTTCGGCGGGGGTACGCATGATCCGCGTTGCCGTCTTCTTCCCTGGTGATCCGGCATGAGTGACTGGCCTCGTGGGGGTTGCTGGTCTTGCTTTGTTTTGGTGGCGGTCCTCGGGTTTCTCGCAAGCAAAGATGAAGACCTTTCGGTGGTATGTTTGCCTTGATCTGGATGGAGAGATGAGTTCCAGAAAGCTTCACCGGCAAATGGAATAGTACATCTATTGCCTGGAGTTTGCTGGATCGGGTGGTATTCAGTAGCGCGCACCCATGTTTTTATTCCGACCGTTTGGTTTCGGAAGGAGCGGCGCGAAGCTCTATTCTGTGTTGACATCAAGTGACTTTTTAGTCCATGGCGAAGTCTAAAAAAGGAATATCATGAAGGCCGGATTTCTGGACTTGTTAAAGGAGGTTCAAGTCTCCGTGATTTTGAGGGATTTGCTTGGCGTTCCGGGCTCTACAACAGTGGTATGCAAGTGGGGGCGGCAGCACAGGTGAAGTTCAGAGTCCTAACTTTCAGGGTGAAAACACAAGGTCTAGCCTTACTTGGTTGTGCCTGGTAATGATCTTGTTGGAGGCATTGTTTTGAGAGCGGGAACTATCTTCAGGGTGAAAACCTAAGACTTTTTGGTTGGGCGATGACGGTGCTGGTGCACTGTTACCTTCTTGGAGGCGTCGCTTTTGGAGAGCCTTTCAATTGTTGTCACGGTGCTGGGTGTATTGCTGTTGTTAGGTCTAGCATACTGTAGCGGGGCTTTTATTTTTTAGTTTTCTTTTCTCTTTTTTGGTTGTGTGCATCCGTACTGCCACTAGGGTGTTGCGTTATTGCAGATACCGGATGCCATTGATATCTTTTAATATTAATATATTCCCTTCATCGAAAAAAACCCGTCACATATATTTGGGTCCTTAGCAGGATCAACATAGACACGAGCGACGCTATGCACGTCCATCTTCCACGGCTGCAATTTCGGCGTTGGCAGATCGCGCAGAACTAAACGTACCACAATCCATGTCATCTTACTACTAGCCAATAGCAGGCCGTGATAGATGCAAGCTAATCCGTGTCACCACCGATGTGACCGATCCAAGCCGTACATCCAGTTAATCAGATCTGCATTGCCGGTGCCTAATCAATCTATGTCGGTAACGTCGGTTCATGTTCCTGCTGACCGCCTATAAATACCCCGCTCTCTTGTTACTTCTAGCACAGAAACATAAGAGCAGGTCCGAAGAGGTATCTTTCGACCATCCTGATTGCCTCAGTATTCCCAAAGCCCAAAGGTGTTCAAGCCAGCAACCGTGAGAGGTAAAAAACTTCAAGTGCTCAAATTACATCATAGTTTAACCTTCTTAGTTCCTCCGACGGTTTTTTTTTTTTGTTGGGTTTGTTTGGGGTTCGTCCACTCATCAACATGTATACACAGTTCAGCCCATGCATGCAATACCTTGTTGTTTACTTCATACTCTTGAAATAGTTGATAATCCGTTCTCCTTCAGTAAACACTTGAAATAGTTGATTTTTATTATGTGATTTATGTATGAAGTGCTTATTTCCAGAAACTACAACATTCTCATTGAATTCCTTCACATGTAAATATTCTACTCCCTCCAATCTATAAAAAAGTGTTAGGGCTTTAGTTCAAAATTAGACTAAACTGAACTTAAGCAGCGACAATAATTATTATAGGTAGGAGGGAGTAAGATATATTAGTAGCCATAGTCTCAAAAAATTTGCTTCTATGCACATTCAATAAACATGGTATTGTAGGGTACATTTTTTTGAATGTCGTACAATGATTTAAACGACTATTTATAGTTTTATTTGTTTGGTAAAAAAATCACTTTTTTATGATTTGCATTTTTTTTGCAAGATGGCTCGAACCAAGTGTACCGCCGGCAAATCGACTGGAGGAAAGGCTCCTACAAAGTATCTCAGGGCTTTCTACGTAATATATCACGGTTCTTTGTCTTTACTATTTGCATTACCATATAATAAATTTAGATGTTGTTAGTTTTACAATAACTTAACTATTGGTTTTACCACCATAGGCCTCCGCTCGTAAAACAGCTCCCACAGTTGGAGGAGTGAAGAAGCCTCACCGATATCGCCCTGGAACCGTTGCTCTTCGGTATGTGCAACACATATATTCAGGATATGCGTCTATTATTATTGCACCTTTGTTATGAGGTTCTTATCTTTCATACGCTCTCGCTTTCAGTGAAATTCGCAAGTACCAGAAGGGCACTGAACTGCTCATAAGGAAGCTACCTTTTCAGAGGCTCGTTAGGGAGATTGCTCAAGTTTCCAAGGTACGGCACCACTCGACCATCGCTTGAGACACATCCAAATCTAATTTAATCCCGTGAGGAAATGTCCATGCATCTTAGTAGATTAGCATGTATGATAACAAGCTCTAGTGAAGAAGTTCTATTAAAATGATAAGCTACCTAATTATAATTACTACGTTTTCTTTGGCTTTTGTTCTACTTCTACAGATCGATCTGCGTTTTCAGAGCCACGCGGTGCTTGCTTTACAGGAGGTTGCGGAAGCATACCTTGTCGGGCTATTTGAGGACACCAATCTGTGTGCCATCCATGCAAAACGTGTGACAATAATGTCGAAAGACGTTCATCTGGCTAGGAGGATCAGGGGTGAGAGGCTCTAATTAGTCTACAGAGATGGCTCGACATCAACATGCATGCTGCTTTATATATGAATCATGCAAGGATTCAAGGCGGATGGAGGACAAAGGACTTTAACTAATATTAGTTTGGTTATTATAGTCGTGCCAACACTTCTTAGATCATAAATGTTTTCTGTTTGAACTATATATAGACTATATATTTTGAGATGCGTATTTATCTCTACGATGCACGTATTTTTTTCTTACAGTAGTATATCACTATGATTGAGCCATATATGGTTTAGTGACATCTTGGGAGGAGATCAAACCTTTCTATGCATGCATGGGTCGAAACACATGCATGCTTAAGTTGTTTTGATTTCACTTCCACATGTCAGCTTCATCTTGTTTGGTTGGGTAAAAAATGTTACATATCAACACACATCAGTCGTGCATACATACACTGGTGGAAAAACAGGCTTCCGGGAAGCCCCATAAGTCGCGAAGGTAAAGGAACCGCGACTAATGGGGTCTTTAGTCGCGGTTCGTGTGGCGAACCGCGACCAAAGGCCTGGGCCCGGGCGCACGGTGGCCAGCCGGTGCACGTGGGGGCTTTAGTCGCGGTTGGCCAGCCCAACCGCGACTAAAGGTGCCCGAAGGCCTTTAGTCGCGGTTGGCCAGGCCAACCGGGACTAAAGCCCCTCCCCTATATATACCCATCCAGCAGCCAACACTTAGCCATTTGGAGCCATTCTCTTCACAAACTTCACAAGTGAGTGTTAGGTTTGCTTTTGGTTCCTCTTATGCACATAAGGTGTTTGATGAAATGCCCCAAGAGCATGAAACAAACATGATATGAAGTGTTGGAGTCACACTTGAGCTTTCTCATTTATTTTTTCCTCCTCGATCGCGGTTAGCAACTTGAACCTTTGATGTGTCATTGATAAAATATGCATGTGTGTGTAGTTCATTGTTTAATTTATATTGTTTGTAGCTAGTTAGTTTAACAAATGCATGATGGTTAATTATATATTTTATATTATAATAATGCAGATGAATCGGCAATGGATGTACGGTAACCGACTCTCCGGCGAGTTCAGTACGGGTTTGAAAGATTTCCTCGTAGTGGCTAATGCGAACAAGCGGGGGGTTTTGTTATCTGTCCATGTGTTAAGTGTAAGAATCGAAGGGTTACTCGTTCCTCAAGAGATGTTCACATGCACCTGCTTCGGCACGGTTTCATGCCAATCTATAATTATTGGACCAAGCATGGAGAAAGAGGGGTTATAATGGAAGAAGATGAAGAAGGGGATGATTTCAATGATGAAAGCTATCTTTCTCATTTCGGTGATACTTTCATGGAGGATGCTGAAGGTGAAGGGGAAGGTGAAGGGGAAGGTGAAGAAGAGGCACGTGATGATCCCGTTGATGATCTTGGTCGGACCATTGCTGATGCACGGAGACGCTGCGAAACTGAAAAAGAGAGGGAGAATTTGGATCGCATGTTAGAGGATCACAGGAAGGCGCTGTACTCCGGATGCGATGATGGTCTGAAAAAGCTGGGCTGCACACTCGGATTTGCCGAGATGGAAGGCACATGCACGTGTGTAGCTGACTCGGCATTTGAAAACTTGCTGAAAATATTGAAGAATATGTTTCCAAAGAATAACGAGTTGCCCGCCACTACGTACGAAGCAAAGAAGGTTGTCTGCCCTCTAGGTTTAGAGGTTCTGAAGATACATGCATGCATCAACGATCGCATCCTCTACCGCGGTGAATACGAGAATTTGAATGAATGCCCGGTATGCACCGCATTGCGTTATAAGATCGAGGCGATGACCCCGGTGACGATGTTGAGGGCCGAAACCCGGGAAGAGGGTTCCCGCCAAGGTGATGTGGTATGCTCCTATAATACCACGGTTGAAACGTCCGTTCGGGAACAAAGAGCATGCCAAGTTGTTGCGATGGCACAAAGAGGACCGTAAGTCGGACGGGGAGTTGAGACACCCCGCAGATGGAACGCAATGGAGAAAGATCGACAGAGAGTTCAAAGATTTTGCAGCTCGACGCAAGGAACATAAGATTTGGTCTAAGTACGGATGGCATGAATCCTTTTGGCGAGCGCAGCTCCAGCCATAGTACCTGGCCCGTGACTCTATGCATCTACAACCTTCCTCCTTGGTTGTGCATGAAGCGGAAGTTCATTATGATGCCGGTGCTCATCCAAGGTCCGAAGCAACCCGGCAACGACATCGATGTGTACCTAAGGCCATTAGTTGATGAACTTTTACAGCTGTGGGGCAGACCCGGTGTCCGTGTGTGGGATGAGCACAAAGAAGAGGAATTTGACCTACGAGCGTTGCTTTTCGTAACCATCAACGATTGGCCTGCTCTTAGTAACCTTTCGGGACTGTCAAATAAGGGATACAATGCATGCACGCACCGCTTACATGAGACTCGAAAGTGTACATTTGCCAAATTGTAAGAAGAACGTGTACCTTGGGCATCGTCGATTTCTTCCGAAAGGTCATCCAAGAAGAAAGAAAGGCAAGCATTACAACGGCAAGGCAGATCACCGGCCGAAGCCTCGCGGAACACACCGGTGCTGCGGTATTTGATATGGTCAAGGGTTTGAAAGTCATCTTTGGAAAGGGTCCTGGCGGACAATCAATTCCGAAGGGAGCCGACGGGCACGTAGCCATGTGGAAGAAGAAATCTATATTCCGGGAGCTAGAATATTGGAAAGTCCTAGAAGTCCGCTCTCGCAATCGACGTGATGCACGTTACGAAGAATATTTGCGTGAACATCCTAAGCTTCTTGGGCGTGTATGGGAAGTCAAATGATACAAAGGAAGCACGGCAGGACCAGACAAAGTTTGAAAGACCCCGATGACCTCGCATCCGGAACGGTTTCAAGGTCGTGCCGCCTACGCTCCGACCAAAGAAGAGAAGGTCATCTTTTTTGAATGCCCGAGCAGTATGAAGGTCCCGTCAGGATTCTCGTCCAATATAAAGGGAATAATAAACATGGCGGAGAAAAAGTTCCAAAACCTCGAAGTCTCACGACCGCCACGTGATTATGACGCAATTGCTTCCGATTGCTTTGAGGGGCTCCTCGCCGGAAAATGTTCGAGTAGCCATTGTGAAGCTATGTGCATTCCTCAATGCAATCTCTCGAAGGTAATCAATCCAGAAGTTCTACCACGGTTACGTAACGATGTGATCCAATGTCTTGTCGGCTTCGAGTTGGTGTTCCCGCCATCCTTCTTCAATATTATGACGCACCTCCCGGTTCACCTAGTCGATGAGATTTCCATTCTCGGTCCCGTATTTCTACACAATATGTTCCCCTTCGAGAGGTTCATGGGAGTATTAAAGAAATATGTTCGTAACCGTGCTAGGCCGGAAGGAAGCATCGCCAAGGGCTATGGAAATGAGGAGGTAATTGAGTTTTGTGTTGACTTTGTTCCCGACCTTAAGCCGATTGGTCTTCCTCAATCGCGGCACGAGGGGAGACTAAGTGGAAAAGGCACGATCGGAAGGAAATCAATGATATGTATGGACGGCCATTCTCCGACCGAAGCACACCACACAGCTTCTGACCAATTCCAGCTTGGTGGCTCCGTACTTTGAGAAACACAAGAATATTTTACGCTCGGACAACCCCGGGAAGCCCGAATCCTGGATTAGGAAGGCCCACATGGAGACTTTCGGCAGTTGGTTGAGAAAACATTTAATGAGTGACAATAAGGTTGTAGATCAGCTGTACATGTTGGCCAAGACACCATCTTCGACTATAACGACTTTCCAAGGGTACGGGATAAATGGGAATACATTTTACACGATCGCCCAAGATAAAAAGAGCACCAACCAAAACAGTGGTGTCCGCTTTGATGCAGCAACCGAGAATGGGCAAAAGGTCACATATTATGGTTACATAGAGGAGATATGGGAACTTGACTATGGACCCTCCTTTAGGGTCCCTTTGTTCCGGTGCAAATGGTTCAAGCTAACAGGAGGTGGGGTAAAGGTGGACCAGCAATACGGAATGACAATGGTGGATTTCAACAATCTTGGTTATCTTGACGAACCATTCGTCCTAGCGAAAGATGTCACTCGGGTTTTCTATGTGAAGGACATGAGTAGCAAACCGAGGAAACGGAAAGATAAGAAAACGATCGAGTACATCATGCGATGATCCAAAGCGCCACATTGTTCTTTCAGGGAAAAGAAACATCGTGGGAGTGGAGGACAAGACAGACATGTCGGAAGATTATAATATGTTTGCTGAAATTCCGCCCTTCAAAGTGAACACCGACCCAAGCATTAAGTTAAATGATGAGGATGCTCCATGGATACGGCACAATCGTAAGCAAGCAGGGACACAAGGGAAGAAATGATGTGTAATAATTTATTGTACCAAACTTTGTTGAATGAATCATGTGAATTATATTACCCGTGATGTGTTTGGTGTCCATTTTCGAATGATTCAATTAGACTCGAGATAGCACTGATGATACATGAAATTTGGAGTGACTAAGTCATACTCCTGCATACATGAAATTTGGAGTGACTAAGTCATACTCCTGCATATAGGAAATTTGGAGTGACTAAGTCATACTCCTGCATACATGAAATTTGGAGTGATTTAGTCATACTCCCGCCTAGGCGTATAATATGCATACTCGTAGTCTTCATAGCCGCCGCCGTTGTACTCGGTAGTCGTCGCCTTCTAAGTTGCCGGCGTCGTCGTCGCCGCTCGTCGTCGCCGTCGTCGGGCGGCGCTCGTGGCTCGAACCGAGGGTAGCGCAGGCGAGGGATATCGCCGGCCGTGATGTAGTCCATGACGCTCTGCGGAGTCCGGCCATACCACCATAGCCGACGGCCGGCCTCGTGGAAGTTTCCGGGAGGCGGACCGTCCTCCTCATACCCGGCGAGCGCCCTCTCACGCCGATTGATGAAGAAGGCGTCCCAAGTATGCTGGTTATCGGGATGCCGGCGGGGATTCATCCGCTGCTCCGGCGTGAGGTCGAGGTAGTAGTGGTTCGTGATGGCCGCCCGGCGCGCGAGCACTCGAGGGACGGGAGGGACCGGCACGCCGCCGGCGCTTAGGCTCCGGCCGGCAGGGACGCGGTAGCCCGGAGGGCAAGGGTAGTTCGAGGCGCAAAGCTCCTCCACCTGCCGGTAGGTTAGAGTGGGTGCGGTGGAAGCCATGAGAGAGTGATGAGAGATTGTAGAGATGTGATGCTGGCCAAGCCGGGCTACCTATATGTAGTGACAAATGGCGGGAAAAATGGGAGCGGGAAGACATGAGGCGGGAAGAAAGAGGCGGGGAGAAAGTGGCGGGAAGAAATTGGCGGGAAAAAATTGGCGGGAAGAAAGAGGCGGGAAGAAATTGGCGGCAATTGGCGGGAAGAAAGAGGCGGGAAGACAGGGAAGAAATGGCGGGAAGACGAGGAGGGAAGAGGGGTCGGCGGAAAGAGGCGGGAAGAGGGGGCCAACGAACTTTTGAATTGAATTAATTTTATTTTTATGAATTTTTGATAATTTGTATTTTTAAGATTTTGAATTGAATTAGTTTTATTTTTCTGAATTTTTTGATATATTATATGTATTTTTAAGATTTTGAATTGAATTAGTTTTATTTTTCTGAATTTTTTGATATATTATATGTATTTTTAAGATTTTGATTTGAATTAGTTATATTTTTATGAATTTTTTGATATATTATTTGTATTTTTAAGATTTTGAATTGAATTAGTTTTATTTTTCTGAATTTTTTGATATATTATTTGTATTTTTAAGATTTTGAATTGCATTAGTTTTTTTTTCTGATTTTTTTGATATATTATTTGTATTTTTAAAATTTTGAATTGAATTAGTTTTATTTTTCTGATTTTTTTGATATAATATTTGTATTTTTAAGATTTAGAAATGAATTAGTTTTATTTTCCTGAATTTTTTCATACATTATTTGTATTTTTAACATTTAGAAATGAATTAGTTTTAATTTTCTGAATTTTTTGATATAATATTTGTATTTTTAAGTTTTTGAATTGAATTAGTTTTATTTTTCTGAATTTATTGATATATTATATGTATTTTTCAGATTTTGAAATGAATTAGTTTTATTTTTCTTTACTTTTTGATATATTATTTGTAATTTGAAAAAGAAAAGTAATTCGAAAAAAGAAAACTAATTTGAAAAAGAAAACTAATTTGAAAAAATACCTTTAGTCGCGGTTGGCCTCGGCCAACCGCGACTAAAGGCCATTTTCCGCGGAACCGCAAAAGGGCCGAAAAAAGCCTTTAGTCGCGGTTGGGGTCACCAACCGCGACTAAGCGGTACCTTTAGTCGCGGTTGGGGACCCCAACCGCGACTAAAGGGGGGGTCCTATAAAAACTCGCCGCGCGAACCGCCACGGCACTTCTTCTTCTCCGCGCGATCCGGACCGGCTGCGCTCCTCGACGCCGCCGCCCTCGACGCCGCCCGCCGTCGCGCCCGACGCCTTCGCCACCGTCGCCTTCGCCTTCGCCGCCGTCGCCTTCGCCTTCGCCGCCGTCGCCTTCGCCTTCGCCCTCGTGTACGTCACCGCCGCGCACGTGTACTGCATGCGCCGCGCGCCCTCGCCCGCCGCCGCCCGAGCGCGCCGCCCTCGCCCGCCGCCGCCCTCACCCGTCGCCCGCGCGCGCCGCCCTCGCCGGTCGCCCGCGCGCGCGCCGCTCTCACCGGCCCGCCGCCGGCCTCCGGCCACGCGCGCTGCCGCCCGCTAGTGTACAGAGAGGAGGCCGATCGAGATGGAGGGGAGAGAGAGATCGACGAAGCAGGGGCCGTGGCCGGCGCCTCCATTTTTTTTTTGTTTTTATTAATTAACTCACAAATTTGTTAATTAAAATTGTAAACTAAAATTGTTAAATTTTGTTTAATGAATTGTTTGTTATTTTTAATTTTAACTATACACTTAACAAAAAAAACTTAAAACTTTGTAACTCTTATAACAAAAAACTTAAAACTTTGTAACTTATAACCGCCACCTCCGCCCGGCCGCCGCCGTAAGTCGTCGCCGCCCGTGCATGCACAACGAGACGACGCGGCCGCGCGCCGCCGCGCGCGCACGAGACCGCGCCGTCTCTGTTTGCCCAACCGGTTCACGTCGCCCTTCCCCCCCTCGCCACGGCACTTGTCCGATGAATCCGCCGCGCGCGACACCCTCTCCCACCCCCTTCCTCGCCCTCTCCTTTTGCCACCGCCCTTTCGCCACCGCCACCGCCCCTTCTTCACTTAATTAATTTATTTTGACTACATGTTTTCAGGACTGACATATGGCGGACGATAGAGCTGACCCGATTCTGGACAACTATGATCCGGACGCTGAAGACCATATGTTCGGCATCATAAATGGCGATATTCCATTTGTGCTCGACCGGAGAAGAAGAAGATGATATCTCTTCTTATCCGAACCTTGAGGGTGAAGATGAAGGGCGCCGTCGGCAAGATGATGCCGAAGAAACGTCGATAAACGACGATCTTCAATTGGAAGTAGCAACCACCTCCGGCGCCGAGGTATATGTATATACATATTGAGCGTCTGGTGATACAACTAACTGATTTGAATAAATGTGTGTGTACTAACGCGCGCGACTCTCTTTCTTATTTTAGCCCTCGGTCGGTTCGTCGAAAAAATCGAGTACGTCGTCAAAGCGTGGCGCAACCAAGACGATGAAAGCAGGAGAAACATGCACCATCGATGTTGTCGACGAAGCAACCGGCAGGCCGCTGGAGCCCAGCAAGAACGCCACCAAGTTTGTCAGCCAATGCGGAGCCGTTGTTAGAGACAACGTCTCGATCACCCGCCAGGAGTGGAATGAGCCAAAGAAGGCACGTGTTGGTTTCACTTTTGTCGATAAGAGAGAAAAAAAGATTGCTTCAACAAGCTTATGGAACATTTCGTTCTACCTCCGGAATACCGCAAATACGATGAGGAGGGTAAAAAGATTGCGGAAAACAAGGAGAGGCGCAAGCTAGTCAAACAGGTTCGCTCTTTCTAGGATGGCCAACGCATTCCGGAAATACAAGCAAAATCTAGCCCATGACTTTGTCAACCAGGGCAAGACTCCGAATTTCAAAGGACAATATGAGAAACTGCAACATGATTGGCCAGAATTTGTGAAGCAAAAGAAATCGGAGCAGTTCCTTGAACTATCGAAAAAAAATAAGGAAAATGCGGCCAAGAAGGAGTACAATCATAAAATGGGGCCGGGGAGGGTATCGCTTTTGGCAGCCTAAGTGGGAGAAGATGGAGAACGAGCTGAGGGCGCGAGGAATCCGTCCAGTGTACGGAGGGATGGGACCCAAGGGCCAAAAGCCGGTGGTACGGGCATGGGGGATCGCCGAACCCGGAGACGAGGGAGTGTGTTTACCAGTGGCAAAATAATTACACCCACCCAAAACCTTATTGAGGCAATGAGGGATGCTCAAGAGGGGAGGATCAGGTTCAACAGAGAGAACGACGCCCGACAAAAGCCCTCGGGAATCCCGAACACGGAGGACGTGTACGAGGCATGCCCGGGGACATTCCGTGGAAACTAGGGTTCCCCCAGAAAGATGACCCGTACGGTTACAGAAGCCGTAAGAGAAAGATGGATCGGGATGCAGATGTTGTGGCGAAGTTGGTAACGGAAATGGATGTGATGAAGAAACCGTGAGTGTACTAGTCGCCGAAATAGATGCAGCTCGGGCGCAGCATGAAGATCATCCAATGGATCTCGGAAGCCAGCAGCGGAGAAGAAGCAGCGTGGCTTCCACGGAGGCCTCACCGGCTGGTGCACCGACGATCGAAATTACTGCACCGGAGCCTCGGCTGGTGGTCGAAGTTACTGCACCGGAGCCTCCTCGCTACCCCGTGGACGATATAAAGGAGATGAAAGCATGTCATCCGTATTATCCTATCGGGAACATGTCCATGAAGGTAGCCATCGGCAGTGCTTTACCACCGGAGCACTCCACCACAACAACCCCATTCAAGATGGCTATGCTCGTGTGACGGTGGAGGAGATAGTCCAAGGGTTTGAGGACCCGGACATTGACATTGCTACACCCGAAGGGGTGAAAAGACTTGGAGATGTCAAGCGCCAGCTCATTCTATGGCGAAGAAATTTATCAAGTTTCCGGGCGAGGCGCCAACAAGTCCACCCCCGTACGGTGGTGGTGGTGGCGGTGGCGGTGACGGTGGCGGTGGCGGTGGCGGTGGCGGTGACGGTGGCGGTGGTGCTTCACCTAATACACCTCATTCACGTCAGCCGACGCCGCCGCCCCCGGTCCTCGTCCGGCGGGTGATCAGACACCGGTACCGCCCCCCAATCCACCTCCGGCGAAGAAGCGAAGCGGTCCCGGGTTATTAACCCGGACCCTTACGTACCTAAGAAAACAAAGGTACCGGAGGTATCACCGAAGCCTCTCCCCACGAGGGCTTGGGAAAGTAGTGCCGAGGAAGTCGAGGCGGGCGCGGCTGCTGATTTAGAGAAATGGAAGGCGAGCGTCAAGAAGAAAATAGAGGGCGAGCCCAAGCCAGTATATTCGACAAGGAAAAGCGATGGGCTAAGTCATTTTTGAACACACCGTCCCAAGCCGCGAAGAATCTGCCTGACGACTATTTACGTGAACTTCGTAGGCAAGCACTCGCGTTCAAGAGGAACCAAGAGTCTGCGAAGAAGAAAGCCTTGGAGGACGAGGCCGAGACAAAATTAGAAAGGGGGAAAGAAGTTGCCCAGCTTGGGGAACAAAGTAAACAATCGATCGCCCCGCTCATAGTGCAAGCCGCCGGTCCGGATGCCCCCGATATCATAGCAGCTGCGGCAACACATGGATTGACTGTAGAAAGTGCCAGAGAACAAGCGGCCGACTTAGGTATCACTCTTCGTGCACTCGTTAGGCCTTGATGAGGCGCCAATGAAGGACGTAGTATTTACATATGTGAAGAATGGCCCTCTCATCGAGCCTCGCGCAGAAGAGGATCTACCTCGACAAATGAAAGGTCTCGCTAAATTGGTACAAGGGTTACATAAAACATAAAGACGCCAAAGACTATATCTATGCGGAAGTTAAATATGTGCATCACTTCAAACGTTACCGGGTACAAATTCCTCCGAGTGAATTGTTCCAGTTGTTCAATCTGCGCGACCTCGACAAATCTATCATCGGTTGCTACGTTCGTAAGTGATTTATTAATTTCTACCCCATCTCGTTCATTGCCTGCACTATATATATATATATATATATATATATATATATATATATATATATATATATATATATATATATATATATATATATATGTCCTAACTATCTTGTTGTGTACGCTATATATTATGCAGAATGAAGAAGCGGGAAATGCGAATAAGGAACATCCATGATGATGGGTTCATTGACCCACACATCGTTAATTCATATGTGTTAGAACACCACCCCGCCGACGTGGAGGAAGACCCGTGGCGGTTTATTAGAAAACAAGCAAGAGAAAAGTGATATTCTATTTCCTTACCATTTTGGGTGAGTGTTTCGTCTTGAGCACATTCTCTTTTGTTTACTCCATGCATGGTATGTGGCTAATCGATGAGTTATGCATGACTGTGCATGTATCGTGTCCGCGAGTTCCACCGGATTCTTATGGTAATTAAAGTTCAGACCTCCTCGGTTCTCGTCCACGACTCTCCGAATATGGATCCGGCGCTTTGGGGCGACATGAGAAAAATGATGCAAAAGTAATTATTTTCATTCATTTGCGCTCTATATCGATCGGCCTATTTCGTTCATCATTTCCTAATATCAAGTAACTAATTAATAACTCTCTTGTTTATTTAATTTTCTTTGCCTCGTAGGGTTTGGAGACGGTTCGTAGATACCAAGGTCGGTGAATTCAAAAAGAGCTACATTTTAAAATGGCAAGTGCGGACGACCGGGGATACTCAGCCACCGGGGACCAATCTATGTGGATACTATGTTTGTGAGAGGATCCGGAGATACCGCAATGAGCGGGACCGGACGTGTGAGAACAACATCCCGAGGAATAACCTCCGGAAGACGCTTAGTCCGGAAGCTCGCTTCCGACCACTTCAAGAGGAACTAGCTGGATGGTTGGCGAGGAAGTCATCGATCCTAGAGGAGAACACTATTACGATGACGTAGAACTTTATATGCACCAGAATTTGTAACTAACTTGTTCAAAATTGTATATGGTCATCCGATATTGAATATATATTGTATATGGTCATCCGATATTGAATATATATTGTATATTCCTCTTGAATTCTTTTTGGTTCTAATTTCAAATTTGTTTGAAATTGTACATTCATATGCATGTATGTATACAGTACCGTAGAATATGTGAAACTCCTTCAGAATTAAAACCCAAAAGAAATAAAATAATACAAATTAAAAAGAAACCAGATTTAGGGGGAGGGGGGCTAAACCCTAAACCCTGCGGAGGCCTTTAGTCGCGGTTGCCCAGAAGAACCGCGACTAAAGGGCCTCCGCCCTGGCGCTCGCCTGCGGCCCACGTGGACGGGCCTTTAGTCGTGGTTTGTAAGGAACCGCGACTAAAGGGGGGGCCTTTAGTCGCGCTACTTTGGTCGCGGTTGCGCCACCGCGACTAATGGCAGTTGCCAACCGCGACCAAAGCCACTTTTTCCACCAGTGATACATGTTCACGAGTTGCTAGGCTTTATATATATGCAGGTTTAGTTCCTGCGAATTCGATTTCAATTATATATGCGCCGGTGTAACTAGTTGAAGAATTGAAACGTAGGGCCTTTCTCGTTTCATAAACTTAGGTCCTCTTTGAATGCTCTACGGTTTTCTTATAAAAAAAAAGTATCGTGTCTCAAAACGTTCAGAATTGGAAATCGTCCATGTTCCACGGATGGACATGCAACACGCTGCTCGAAGGATCACGCTGCCGGAATTTTCTATGAGGGAGGTACTTGTGCCGGTTATGGTCGCATCATCCATCACCGCAGCAGAGGTCGCACTTGTGCCTTGTAGTGCATATATGTGGCGTGGGTGCACTCGGTTTCGCTCAAGTTGTCACGTTGGCATGGCCATGGCCGGAACTACGACCAAACACGATGCTCTTGCCTCTTGGCCTTGATTCGAGGGAGCACATCACGTATACATCGGCATGGACTCTTTGCACACCACGCTACGACAGAGCACAACACTGCACTGCCCGACCGCTCATTGTGCAGAGGGGGCACGACTTTTGGATGGGCAAATAAACGATACTAAAACGCTGGTTTGTAGGATATCAATTCGTGACAGGCGTCTTCAATGACCACCGTGACCCTAACATTTTGCTTCGAGAGCTCACGGTGACCGACAATTTTACTTACTTCATATACACAAATCACTAATACAATCACTGTCGTGTGAGCTTCATATAAAACAGACATGTACTATCGACCAAACAAATTGAACATATTAGACTGTCTTGTACTCTTCTCTAACAACTGCAGCACATAAGCAATCAGCATATCTTATTTTCAGGAAACAGATTAACACACTGCATATTACTGTATGTGCAACTGTATATACCATAAGCTTTCATCACTACTTGCAATTCAGTACAACAAGATGAAACTGATGCATAATTACAGAAGGAGCGGATTATTCAAGCTGTCTCATCTAAAACTACAACCTATACTCACCAAGCATATCCTTTTTTCCAGGGAGAAACTCAATACAATACATACTGTGCGCAATACTATACATACCCTCATCAGGGCTTGCGAACTGATCCTTCTATGCGGCAAAACAGTCGTAGCAAGAATGACAGTGCAAAACCCACTCCAAACCCCAAACCGACAAAGGAAAACAGAAGGATGACCCCAAGTTTGTCTTCCCAAAAACTGTTGGATTCTGGAGGAGACACTGTATTCGGGGCAAGCGAGGCTGGGGTGTCACATTGTTTGGAGAGTGGAAGTCCACAGAGGCCAATATTACCTTCAAACGAACTGCCGGAAAATGTTAGGAACTGGTTGCCTTGCGGAATGCTGCCAGACAAGTTGTTGTATGAAAGGTTTAACCACTCAAGAGAGGTAAGAGAGGTTAAGTCTTGTGGGATTTCCCCTGAAAGTTGGTTCCAAGATAGATCCATTGACTCCAGGCGAGACAAGTTGCTAAACTGAGATGGAATTTGTCCAACAAGATTATTGCATGACATGTTAAGTCCATGCAGTGAAACAAGCTTCCCAATTGACTCCGGCACATGACCATTAAAAGAGTTATTTGAGAAATCGATTGCACTGAAAGCAGTTAGTATCTTGCTGAAAATAAGCTCAAACCCTTTGAATGTGACGGTGACAGTATCTCGATAAAACCCATTTGGCGTGTTTGTCCGATGCCCTAAAACTTTGCCCTGATCATTGACATTTGCCATCATAGCTTTCAATTTACTGAACCATCCATCTGGCAAGTTTCCAGAGAAGTTGTTGGATGCCAGATAGAGTATTTGCAAACTTATGAAGTGGCTGATATTAGAATGACCACCTTCCATATCCCATATGGTGCCATTGAATTGGTTGGATCTCATGACAAGAACTCGAAGCTCTGGAAGAATACCCAACCAAGATGGAAAAGAACCGACAATATGATTGTTCCCAACATCAAGAAGCTCCAAGTCTTGGCAATTCGATAGTGATCTTGGTATTGTGCCTTCCATTTGGTTTCCATTCAAATCTATTGTTTGCAACCTACATCCTTCTTTAATATCTTCAGACATCATTCCTTGGAATTGATTTTCTCTCAGTTTCAATGTGTTCAAATTTCCACTTCCTATTAGACATGATGGGACTGAACCGCTAAAATTGTTGTAAGATAAGTCCATGAAAATTAGTTTGTTGGCACTACAAATGGATGACTGTACATGACCATTTAGTTTGTTCTTGGACAAGTCAAGATAGCTTACTTTTCTGAGGTATTCACCAAAGTTAGATAAAATGGAATCAAAGTAATTATTTGAGTAATCCAAGGCAATCCCAAGATCACTCATTAACGTGTCCCCACTTCTTAAGTCCACGAATGGTATTGGCACATTCCCTTCAAGTCTATTAAAACTGAGATCAAGAGATAGCACATTCGCCATTGGAATAAGAGATGGAAACTTCTCCAGGCTGGTAAACATGTTGCGAGAAAGATCCAAAACAACAAGGCTGCCCTTCCAGTTCTCCCATACCCAAGCTGGTATAACCCCATTAATATGATTACTGGAGAGGTCTAGTGTCTCAATCTCATCTAGAAATGCCAACACGGCAGGAAGTCTTGTAAGGTTGCAGGATGCTAGGCTCAGTGTCCTTATGTTACGCAGTGAAGAAAACAAAGAATCTTCTTTTCCATCTATCACTGACAGCATATTGTTAGATAGACTCAGTATCCGGAGATTCTTTAGCCTCCAGAAGGAGCTAAGTTTCACTATGCCTGTCAATTTATTTGATTCCAGGGAAAGCATTTCAAGACTTGTAAGATGAATGTAAGATCTAGGTATTGATCCCCTAATCTGGTTATATCCTAAATCAATAATAGATAGGGATGAAGACAAAGGGTCATGAATGTCCTCTAGCTGACCAGACAGTTGATTCGATGAGAGAGATAATACTTGCAACACAGGAAGGGTGAACAAGTACCCTGGAATTTTTCCTGCATGCAAAGGGAGAATAGTAGTTAATAAAATGCTTTGATTCTTTGTAATGTGCTTTTTGTTACATAAAATAGGCATCAATCAAATAAGCATTTACAAACAATGCATCACCCTTAACTGTGAAATGTCCTTGTCTGTCAACATTCAGAAAAAAAAAGCCTAGACTGATGGGGGAGGAATCCCATGGCAGTTTAATTAAGGTAGAGGTGAGGCTCGAACCATGGCTGGCTAGCTCACCATCCCATGTGCTAGAAACATGAAAGGATATCACCCTACATTTAATAGGAAAATAAGCATATAACTAGAAAAAAATTATAACTGCAGAATAATTTATCCGACAATAAATAGATACTGGAAATTTCCTTGAGTATTTTTGCAGGCTAGTGTAAAACAATACTCTCCCAATATACTTGAGACATAGTCAGGGCAGGATCTTATAACATCTTAAACGGAATTACTCACCTTTTATTACCTACAACATCTGAGTAGAATTTTCATTTTATGACCTTTTTAAAGAGTACATGGACGATCTATACCAAATCATGCCACATACGAACACTGGTTAAAGTCCTAGGGCGTGTCCTAGGAATTTGTTATAAAACTCTAAACTTCTTCTCTATTAATAAAAATGGCAAATCTTTTGCCTCGTTTAAAAAAAACATACTAGCACTGGTTAAATAAGGCATGTTGTGCCATTCCTAACAACCGAATATAAAAGAGTGCGAATGAACATCCTTAACATCTTCACTCCCACAACTAGGCCACCGATGCATCCTTAACATCCTTTTAATAACATCATTAATAAAATATGCACACTAAGTATAATCTAATTTCATTGACTAGCACCTAGACTCTCTCATTTCTTATTTCATAACTGACATGCAGTTATGCATAAAAATATTTATATTTGTCAAGTGAAAGTGCTAACATTAATTTTTTCCATGAAAATTAGTTTCATAATGTAACAATATTGTATTTTCTTGTTGACATGTTCATTCAAAACTAATGGTCAATGTTCCATGTTGGATACCTTGCCTAAGTCTAAAAACATTATCTATTCGGAGTGCTATTATCTTATTAGAAGCAAACAATGCACACTCAATCATATGGCTATCAGCAAACAATGCATGTTATTTAATCAATTATCTTATTAGAATGACTACCAAATTGCCCACTCAATCATATGGGTTAGTTATACGACATAACTATAGTTAAAATATCAAATTACAGAATCAGCAATAGTTGAGGAGAATGAGCTGGGTTAAGCACATGCCAAAGTTATAAGTCGCTTAAAATGAGGTTAAAATGTACTAATTCTAGTTTCCAAACAATCTATCATTTTGGACATTTACAGTATCTCCAAAATGTAACTTAATTTTTTGGTCTCTAAATGTCTAATGTGGTATAATTAATATAAAACCCAAAAATTTATGATTTTTACCAGAGTAAACTTTCAAAAACCAATCTGCACATATTATTTTAAAGTGTCCAGTGTAAGATATTTGAAAAGATATACTTAGTCAAAGTATTGAAAAGTTTCACTTGACCAATGTTACAAGCAAGTATTTTAATTAATTGGAGTAACAATGAAAGAGATTCCTTTGCATATTGGTTTCTTTAGTGCTAGCCATGCAATTTCTTGTGCTTCCCAACTAGTTCTTTGTGAAATCAGGGTTGTGTTGTATTGTAATATATGTATAACAAGAAAAAATGGAGGCAAATTTATATGCAGGAGCTTACCAGTGAGGGAATTGTTCTCAAAGGCCAAGAATGAAAGTTGAGTCAAGTTACCAATCAATGAGGGAATTGGTCCGTAAAAATTGCAACTGTTGAGCCACAAGGATGTCAAATTTTTCAGATTACCAATCCAGGAGGGTATGGGCTCCGAGAAATTATAGTTCTCAATAGTCAGATACGTCAAATTCCTAAGATCCCCAATCCAAGAAAAATGTGGCTTCTGTAAGCCTGATCCCTGAAGCTCCAATAAGTCCAAAGATGTAAGCTTAGTTATCAAGGGAAGCTGCTTGGAAATTCCTTCTGTGCTCAGACTCAGATATGTCAAAGACTTAAGGTTGACAATGGATGCTGGAAGGTCGTCAGAAAAATTGGTCTGCAGTAGACTTAGCATTTCCAAGTTATTTTCAACTGGAAATTTTGGTAAATGGCCAGAAAGCTTGGGGTTCGAAGACAACATGAGGAACCTCATATTTTTTAGCCGGAATATCTTTGCGGGAAACTTCCCTTCGAAATTATTGGATGACAGGGCCAGAGAGCGTAAGAGTGGGAAGTCAGCAAAGAATTCAGGAACCATGCCAACTATCCTGTTACCTGAGAGGTCTATGTTGACCAGCGAACGGAGCTCTGAGAACAAATGGTGAATGGATCCGGATAGACCACAGTCAGACAAACTAAGAATCTGTAGTCTAGGAGTGAACTTTGCCAAAGCAATAGACCATGCTGGTCCACTGCTGGAGATGTCTACTCCGTCAAGATGGAGTTCTCTTAGACTGCTTAGATTTGCTATGAATGCTTCAAAGCTCGGCTCTTGAAGATACATGCCAAAGGGAACGAAAGGATCGTCTCCATAGATGGTGGACAAATCAAGCATGACCAGTTTTTCGAGCTGCCCTATTCCTATGGGGATCTGACCAGAGAAATTGGTATTGGCCAAGTCGAGGTGGACCATCTCTGTGAGACGCTCGAACCCAGGCGACGGTAAGCTTGCTCTGCTGAAGTCATTGTGAGCAAGGGTGAGGTTCTTCAGAGAGGTGATGCTGAAGATTGCAGGGTCAAGACTCTGGCTCTGTATCTTACGCTCAGCGAGATCCAAAGCAATCACTCGCCCGGATGCAGTGTCACAGATGACGCCCTCCCAGCAACAACAATCTGTTCCAGCTTGCCATGACGTGAGGTTGGAGTCATGGAAGGAGCTCTTAAGCTGGAGCAGCGTGGAAGCCTCTTCTGGGAGGCATAACACGATGACACCAGCAGAAGCATGGATGGAGCACAAATGTAAAATGAGTAGGAGTATGTTGAGGTGTGGGTGCATGGAGCCCATATCTCTTCTACTATGTTTAGGGGTATGTGTTCATATGTTCAGGCTTCAAGGTATTATATGGTGCAGTTCTCCATCTAGGATGAAGCTGTGCATCTTTGGGTTTTCTGCAGGTTTGCCAGTGTGTGACTGACACCACACCATAGACTGGCGTCCTCTGGTCAATGGAAGTCCATGTCCAACTTTTAGCTAGCTTTACATGCGGATGATCAGTCCAGGATACTGACTAAAAGGACCAGTTGAACAAAGAAGAAATAGACTGGTGCAATAATAAGCTATTTATGCTTTCCAGTTTCAAGAATTCTTATTTCCAGTTAGGAGAGCAAGCCATGAGAAATCTGGTCCACAAGATACGCAAGATATTTTGAGATGCTGAACAAGACCTATAAATTATTTTGGTGGATTTTTGTCACACGTACTTATCTGGGAGGAAAGGGACTGTGGTGTTATGCTTGGCTGTAGTGTCTAGGGAGTAGAAGCATACCATCATGAGGAGGAGTACATGGAGTGACATTTCATAGTGTAAATCATCTTGATACTAGCTTGCTCTTTCCTTAACGGTGTAAAATGCATTATATACAGGAAAAGTAATGTATGATGTGTGTGGAAAATATTCATCGAGGTCTTGATAGCTGTATGGGTCTTTTTCTTGAGGACTTGTCAGATTTTGTTTCACTACCAAAGAAGGCGATGGAGATTGATTAAATTTGTGATACCGGGAGCACAACCAATAACTACCAAAGTGTGGACCACAGTGCATTTTGTGTCGTTGTGTTTCGCTCAGTGGCATGGTTGACTGATTATTTGGTGGAATTCTCTGTGGTTCTTGTAGATGCACGCAACAGTCAGAATGACTAATCTCCAAAACCGCTGGTTTTATATGCAGCGGCTCACGCAGGTATATGTACATTGTTGTTCAAGGTTTTAGTTCTCTCCGATGAATGTAAAAAATAAACAATAGAGAGCTCAACTTGGAGAAGAAACTGTAACACAACCATGCTCTGCAATGCACATTTCAAAACATCAAGTTTAGTTTACGCTGTTCCTCGATATGTTATTTTTAATTGAGTGTATTGCTCCAAATCTGAAAGTTTGGTCAAATTGGCAATCCACAAGGGTATTGCTCCAAATAAACTGCAATCATTGAGTGATAACCTTGCCAAACTCGTACAATTTCTGATCCACCAAGGTCTTGGCCCAGATAAATTATAGTCTTCCAGCCTCAAGTCGGTCAGATTCTTAAGTCTTCCAATCCAAGAGAGCATTGGCTTCTCTAGGCCAGATCCAGAGAGCCACAGTGTATTTAAGGACGTAAGATTAGCTATGGAAGTAGTGTGCTGCTTGGGAGATCCTATGTTGCTGAGGCACAAGAATTTCAACGACTTGAGAGAGTCTGGTATGGCACCAGAAAGGTTTGTGTGCAGTACATTTAATGACTCCAAAACGTTTCCTGGTGGGAAATCTGGTGGTTGCACAGAAACACTGGGATTGGAAGACAAGTCAAGATATCTTCGATTTTCTAGCTGGAAGATCTTTGCGGGAAACTGTCCTTCAAAGTTCAAAGTCATTATCAGATAGGTGGAGAGTGCTCAATGAAGAGAAGTTAGCAAAGAACTGGGGAACATTGCACGAGAAACTATTCGCTGAAAGATCGATCCTCTCTAGGGTCTGCAGTCCTGAGAATGAACTATGTATATGACCGGATAGTCCACATAAATACAAACTAAGGTCGTGTAATTTAGGAACCGAGTTTGCTAAAGAACTAGACCATGTTTTTCCATCGCCGGAGATGTCCACTTGATAAAGGTAGAGCTCCCTCAGATTGCTCAGATTTCCTACAACCATTTGAAAACTTTGTTCACTGAAATACAGGAAAGGATTGTAGGAGAGACCAAGTGTACGCAAATTCTTCAGGTGGGAAATTCCAATGGGTATCTGACCAGCCAAGCCAATATCAGAAAAATCGAGGCTGAGAAGATTTGCCAGTTGCTCAAAGTCTCAAACCCTGAACTGGGAAGGATAGCTTGGCTAAAGTCGCTACCAGATAGGCTGAGGTTTGTGAGATAAGTGAGGTTGAATAGTGCTGGGCTGAGACCACTTATGCTCTCCAGGTTACAAGCACTGAGGTCCAAAGTGATCACCTGACCGGAGGCCCTGTCGCAGCTGACACCCTCCCAGTGGCAACAATCCGTGCCATGCTGCCACGATGAGAGGTTAGGGTCGCCGAAGGTGCGCTTCAGCTGGAGTAGCGACAAGGCTTGATCAGGGAGGCACCTGACTGTTGGTGGAATTATATGTGTAGTTGTCGTAGATGCACCCAGCACTCAGCATGATTAATCTCTAAAACCGTTCAAAGTTGTGTACCCTGTGCGCAGCGGATGGCCCAGATTTACAAATATTGTTGTTGAATGTTCAAACTTTTTGTGTACAGTCAAGCATAGCAATACTAGTGAGCTCAATTTGCAGAAAGAACATTACAGAGGAAATATTGGCATGTTGTGTGCCCATTGCTCCGATGAAATTAACATAGAAATTGGAATCAGGGATTTCACATTACAGGTTTGGGGATTCTCTTGACTCACCTCGGACTGGGATTCGGAGGCCGTCAGATGCTGCTCACTCACCTGCCGCCTCTGCCTGCCCTGAAGCTGCCACCGCCGCCGTGCCCTCCATTCTTGCCTCGCCTCCCCGGCAGGATGATGCTGCTCACTCACCTGCCGCCTCTGCCTGCCCTGAAGCTTGCCTCGCCTCCTCCTGCCCTCCATTCTTGCCTCGCCTCCTCCTGTCCTCTCCCCCGCTTCCTGGCTCCCCATACGGGCGCGCAGCCCAGCTTCCTGATCTTCGCCAGCGCAGCCGCGGGCGTGCTCGCCCCACACCCGCTCCGTCACGGTAGACGCCGTCACGCTGCCAGCCGAGCAGGGTCGACAACGTCGAGGCAACTGCTGGGCCGCCGCTTATTGCGGGGGTGTGCCTTTCAACGCTTGTGGCGCGAAAATGCTATTTTCGGCTTTGTGCGCTGAGTCTTCTTTCGGGAGCTGCTGTATGCCGAGCTGGTCGGCGCGGAAGCCGTCGCCGCACACCCCGCGCGCCCGGATTTTACTAACTGGGCCGCAGCCCAACAGGAGGTAAGGCGGTTTTTCTTTTTCGTTTCTTTTTTTTTCTGTTGTTTGTTTTCTTTTTTAAAAGAATCTTTTTTAAAAATCTGAACATTTGTAAAATTTAAAAAAATTCAAATTAAAAATAAATCACTTTTTAAAAATCTGAACATTTTCAGATTTGAACATTTTTTAATTTGAACAAAAATGTATTTTTTTCTATGAACAATTTCCGAATTTGAACATTTTTGAATTTGAACAAAAATATTTGAACAATTTTCGAATCTGAATGATTTTCATATTAGAACAATTTTCAAATTTGAACAAATTTCGAGTATGAACGATTTTCATATTTGAACAATTTTTGAATTTATACAGTTTTCATATTTGAACAGTTTTCAAATTTTTGTAATTCTCAAATTTGACGTTTTTCGAATTTAAATATTTTTCGAATATAGACTTTTCTAATTTGAACAAAAGAAAGAATAAACAGAAAGAAAAGAAAATAAAACAGAAAACGGAAAAAGAAAAAAAGAAAAAAGAAAAAAAAAGAAAAAAGAGAAAAGGAAAGCGAAAAACGTTAAATGGGCCAGGCCCAATACCCGACCAGGGTGTGCGGCAACCCGCATCGGCACCGACCTGGTCGGTGTATAGGACTGGCCCTTCTTTCCGTGATACATTCTTGGGTTCTTGGGCTGGGTTTCGTGCTTTGTTATGCTGGGCTTCAAAATCGTGCCTGGCCTAGCCTTCGTCAGGGCTTAAAACAAGTCCACAGAATTTTCTAAGGAAAACAGACTGTATAAAAAAAAAGATAAAAAAAAGTTCCCTCAAAAAGAAAAAAAGGTTAGCAAGACAAAGCCTACTGAATTTTTGCCGGAAGTTGCATTGAAAACCTTAATTTATTCTTATTATACTGAACGAACGGATGCAATACTAGTTCAGTGATTTGGTAATGATATTGATGCAGATACTGAATTCAATATTGATAGACAGATAAGATTGGCCGTAGGCTTGACCCCTGGCAGGGCTTGTTCCTTGCCTCGACAGGCAGGCTGGAACTCACTACTCTTGCCTGTCGAGCCTCTCGTTTTTTTTTCCATAAGCATGTACCTGCTATTCCCTGGTACCCATAAGGCTATGGATAGACCACAGGCCCGTTTCTTTTGGGAAGGAGTGGAGAACAAGCGTAAGTATCACATGGTAGACTGGACAACGGTGTGCAAACCTAAGGTATTTGGGGGTCGAGGGATCCTCAACACTAAACTTATGAACATCCCTCTCATGCTCAAATGGATTTGGAAACTATACCAAGACATGGAAGGCCTATGGAGAAGATCTGATTCACGCAAAATATCTGAGTGGCCGGGACCTCTTTGACAACAGAGTGCTACCCGTGGCTCTAAATTTTGGAATGTCATTCAGAAAATTAAATGGTATTTCAAGCTTGGAGCCAAACACGAGGTGCGTGATGGGAGGCGCACCCGCTTCTGGCTAGACTGGTGGACAGGACGGGGGCCCTTCATGGCCAGGTTTCCACGTCTATTCAGTTGTTGCACTGACCCGTACATCTCAGTGCACGATGTGAGACATTGGGAGGGAACACCCAAGTTTGGGAGCTAGCGTTTAGGAGACAGTTCGGTCTGGAGGAGGTGGTTGAGTGGGACAACCTTTGCCGGGAAATCGAATCCCGGCAGGCATCCACTAATGTGGACATGGTTTCATGGTCACTTGACCCGTCTGGGACCTTCTCCTCGAGGTCGGTGTACCTCAGTCAGACGCAGGGGGCGCAGTTCACATGCTTTAAGGAAGTGTGGTGGATATGGGTCCCACCTAAGATCAAGGTGTTTCTCTGGCAGCTTATCAGGGGTAGCCTCCCTTCCTGCGAGCAGATCGCCAAGCGCCGCGGCCCCTTTAATGGGTTGTGTGCCTTGTGCTCGGAGGTATATGATTGTAACCACATCTTCTTCTCATGCCCCATTGCTAGGCTGATGTGGGCTAGGGTTAGGAAACTTCTTCACTGTTACTGGAACCCGTAGGGGTGGGTGAGTTCATTGTGATCGCCCAGGACCTCTATGGCCCCCTTCGTAGGCTAGTTTGGTTCACCTTCACAGTCCAATGTTGGACACTTGTGAACTATTCGCACAAACTAACTATTGAAGGAAAGCTGATTGGGAATTTGGTCGATGTTTTTTTATCGAATGTTGATTCATATGCAGTGCTGTACGCGCGGCTGAGGACTGAGTAGCAGAGGTTATCCCAGTTGGCACCTGCACTTAGGCTTGTATCAGATTTTATCTATTGATCTTTGTAAGCGTGTGTCTGGGCTTGCATCCTTGAACTTCTAGCCGATTTATGTGTGGTGGTTTGTGAATACTTTCGATTGTCGTGATGGTTTTATTTATAAAGTCGGATCATGAGGCTTATGTTTAAAACAAATATTAATAGATAGGACTTGTCGCCTTGTTGGTGCATTTTTTCAGCAAAGCTGACTCATTGGTAATCTGACAACGACCACTGCCATATTGTAATTCTCCACATCACACGAGGTGGCGGTTACTCCATAACAACTTATGTAACATCACTGAAATATAATCCAACGTGTCATAGTCATATTATTATTTTTGAACACCTCATAGTGACGTCATATATAAACCTACGTAGAAGCAAACACAATATATCAAGTGAGATTCCAAAAATAAAGTCAGAATATCAGATGGTGTTGCACTGATAATGGATCCTCATTCCTCAGTTCTGCACTACTGGTGGTGCGCCGCTCTTCGGTGACACGATCCACCATTCGTTTAGCGGAATTCTGGGCACAGCTTATCACCTGCCGGCTCGCGGCAATGAGCACGCAAGCGATCGAGCTGCTAGTTCAGTGGCTTAGAGCATTTTCAGTCGCGTCCCCCAAAGCGTCCCCCAAAGGAATTTGGGGCACGCCGGACGAAAAACGCGTTCCAGCCGCGTCCCCTAAAGCCTTTTTTTGTCCGGCGCGCCCCTATACGGTGTCCGGCGTCCCGAGCCCGTCCCCGTCCCACAGGGGATGCTCCAGGGACGCCGGACACAACGAAAAGCGAGGCGGGCTCCCACATGCCGGCGACTATTTGCATAAACGGTTGGTTCGCGCCTCTTTTCTCGTCGCTCCTTCCTTCCCGCGCCTCCCACCCCACCGCCGCCGCTGGATTTCCCGGCCGTTTGGGCGTCGATCTCTGCTGAGAGTCGGCACCGTTGTCGCGGCCGGGGCTCCCGCCGGTCGTGCCGCCGCCGGCCGCCGCGCGCGTCCCGAACGCGCCGTCAAATCCGCCCCACCTCCGCGCACGTGAAGGTGCTCGACGACTTGCCGTGTAGGCGCGATTGGCCGCTCGTTTGTTGCGTCGTCCGCCTCGGCGCAATTTTAACCATTGATTTTGCTTTAGCCATGGACAGCGACGATGAGATGGTTGCCCCGCTGCTCGGAGGACGAGCAAGCGTTCGACGACGACCTGCGGGAGCATTTGCCGATCACCGCGTCCCTCCAGGACATGCTTGACGCCGAGGCGGAGAAGAGGAAGAGGCCGCGCCGCGGAGGATCAAGGCCGGGAAGAAGGAAGTCGAAGCCCCGGCAGAGGATGGAGGGGCATGCCATGCCGCACAACGACTACTTCACCGACGATGCAACACAGCCGACAATTTTCGGCGCCGGTACAGGATGAGCAAGGGGCTGTTCATGAATATCCTCCACGGCGTTCGAGAGTTCGACCCCTACTTCAAGCTCAAGCTCGACGCCGTAGGCGTTCTCGGGTTCTCGTCGATTCGAAGTGCACCGCCGCCATGAGGATGCTTGCATACGGAGCACCCGCCGATACACAGGACGACTACCTTCGCATGAGTGAGTCTACTGCCATTGAGTGCATGTACAAGTTTTGCCGAGCTGTGGTGGGAAAGTTTGGCAAATACTACTTGAGAGGGCTAACCGAGGAAGAGACCGCAAGGATCATGGCACAAAATGCTGCCGGAGGATTTCCCGAAATGCTTGGAAGCATCGATTGCATGCACCGGGCATGGAAGAACTGCCCGTTTGCTTGGCAAGGTATATACAAAGGCCGTCATGGATATTGCAAGGGTGGTGCTTGAAGCTGTGGTAGATTATGACCTGTGGATTTGGCATTCTTTCTTTGGCATGGCGGGATCACACAATGACATCAACGTGTTGCAGCGGTCTCCGGTGTTCAGCAGACTAGTGGAAGGGCATGCTCCACCATGCAACTATGAGATCAATGGCCACCAATATACCAAAGGCTATTATCTAGCCGATGGTATATATCCAAAATGGGCCACTTTTGTCAAAACAATCTCGAATCCATCAGGTCCGAAGAATTCTCACTTTGCTACGCGACAGAGGCTTGCAGGAAGGATGTCGAGCGGGCATTTGGTGTGCTTCAAGCACAATTTGCCATTGTCCGGTACCCTGCTCTAAGCTGGTCTCACGACCAAATGTGGGAGGTGATGCAGGCTTGTGTGATCATGCACAACATGATCATCGAGGATGACCGCAAGAATCATGTTAGGTCACATGTTGGTCCCTATGAGTGTTAAGGCCCTCTCGCGGAGGTTGATCATGAGTTGCCTGCAGATTTTGCTGATTTCTCGCCATGCACGCAGAGATCCGTGACAGCAATGTGCATGAGCAACTTCAAGCTGATCTCGTTGAGCATTTGTGGAGGATCAAAGGAAATACCGTGGCACCTTGATGTAGCATCTAGCCCTATTTATTATATTTGATTACTTGTTTTATTGTTTGTTGTAATTTAATTTGAAAACAGTCCTCGCAAACATTTTTATTCATATGCTACATTTGATATAAATGGTTTATGTGTTAAAAAATTATTTTAAATGTTTGGGGGCGGCGTTTGGGGGACGCGGCTGGGGAGCGACGTCCCCCAAACGCGGCACGAACAAACCACGTCCCCCAAACGCTCGATCCGGCGCGCTTTGGGGGACGGTTTGGGGGACGCGACTGGAGATGCTCTTAGTACACTACTGATCAGTGACGAGGTAGCAATCATCAGTTAGACTAATTGTTGGATGAATGGAAATAATTGTTGAAGGCAACTCCGCATTGTTCCCTCCCTAGGCAAGCTGGTTGGGTTAAACTAATTATGATGAACACAGTCGGATAAGTTTACAGGGACAGGACACGCAGATCTTAGTTACTGCCTTGCCAGCCATAATTCCTGCAAATTTCCTGGCTTGCTCGTTGCTCGTTCGACTGTCGACGTACGGATTTGGGGGCACAAACACCGTTTTCCTTCCGAATTAAAGGAAGGAGAAACCTAAAACGGGAGATAACGAGTACGACCACGGAGGGGAGTACGCCAGAACGGTTCGCTTCGTTCAGTTCTGCAAATTCCCCGGAAACCACCCAGCAAGGAAATTCATGCGGCCGTAGACCCCAAACGACGCCATAGGCGACCCTTGCGAAAATCGATCAATGGAGCCGTCCAGCAAGCGGATCGGCGCCGCCGCAGATGACCTTCGCGGAACTCAACCAATGGAGCCGCCCAGCAAGCGGATCTGCCTCGCCGCAGATGACCGTCTAAGCGACCTACCCGACTGCCTCATCCAAAGCATCCTCTCCTTCGTAGAGTCTCGGCAGGTTCAAACTCACCAAAGTTTAAAGAACTTGCCACATTCATATTAGCTACATGCTGTACACATCAGGTTCTTTTAAAATTTCTTGCCATGTTTACTATTATTACATTTTAATTACTGGATTAACAAGCATCAGCATTGTGCTTACATGTTACCTAATCTTGCAAGATTGTTGTGATTGATCATAGAAGAAAAGATTCAACTCTAATTAAGATCTCTTCTGTTGTTGGGCTGCCACTTATTCCGTTAAAAGGCTTTTCTTGCGTGTTTTTATCTGCTACCTAGTCACATAATTTGTGCGACGAATTGTCCTTCCGTCACATATATATGAGTTCTTGATCAAAAAAGTATATCTTGGTCCTTACTCTGGGTTTCAGGTTCGTTGTGCTGCAGTTGAGAACCGGGCTTGACTTGACATGGGCTTCAAACAAGTGTACTGTTTTCCTTCAAAAAAACTTGAGCTTAATTGCTGATAGAGTAACTGGTCATTTGTGGATTTCGTTTCCAAGCAACACAATACAATGATCTTTGTTGTGCTGTTGAAGACTACATTCTCATAGAAACTGTCTACATATTCCCGTGTTAAAAAAAATGCACGAAGCTTTATTCTGATTGTTCCAATGTTATAGTACTCCATAGAAACTGAGTTCCAGACCTGAGTGAATGCAACATTTTGTATTCCGGTATACACCGCACCACAGGTTGGAGAGGAGCTGTTCTCGTGCATTTTCTGTAAAGCTACAGGTTATATGTGCATTGATGAATGTTTTCTCGCGGTTCAATCCACGCCCGATGGCAGATGCTAAAGGCAAGTTGATCTGCATGGTTAACTCAGAATGATGATAACACCAAGAGCCCAAGACACAGACTCTGATAAAGTGATAACTTTTCGGAGCCGCGCGGACAGCATCAAATGATCAAAGGCCAGACCAAAACCTCATTTATGTCGAGTTCACTCACTGGGAGTTGACAAGAGATATGAACATAACAAGATCGATGCAATTGTCTTAGTGCCACAATACCATAATCCCTATGAACTGTTCCTTCAGTTCTGAGCCAAAACAGACCAATCATCCATATCACCAAATTCTAAAGATCGGTATTCTACTAACATCTGAACTAAAATGTGATAACCAAAACGTTTCAGCAGCCATTGCCGACTGCCGACTGGTACTCTGGTAGTCACTTCACTTCAGAACAGGCCTATCCACGTGATGTGTTACTTCCCCTACCTGAAATCAGAGAAAATAATTTTTTGTGTGTCACAGCTTAATTAATTTTGTCTGTGGAGATTTATAAAACTTAACTGACGTAACCTGCTATGTTAAACCCTGCTTCTCATTCCTCATGTTCGTCTAGCAGATGCAGTCGCTGCAGCTCTTCATCCACGCCATCATCAGTCTCCTTCGCAGAGCCTTCAAAGGAGAGATCATAGCATATATGTTAGCCAAGGCATAAATACAAGCTTCAGCCCATTTGATCATATAATTCTAGATAACTAATACTATATATTTGATAATATATCTAAAGGCATCCTGATAACCAATAGAAAACAAAAAGATGCAGTACTATATTACAAGAAACCAAACTCTTAGTCAAGCACTTTAATTTGCATATAAACAACAAATTAATTTGCATATACACATAGTGAAGCACGACACTGAATATTTACGGATATAATTAATTTGTGCTGAAGGAACTGGATGAAACCCACCAATGTGGTAACACTTCACTATTCTGCTCATGCCTACCAGCTGATTCAGTATGCATATTTTGTCAGACCATTGCAAGTATTGGAAACCAAAGATAGAACAACTTCATTGTACCTAGTACTGTCTACAAATAACACCAAGAGAGAATGCTATACTTCACAAATCAAACATTTGTCTGTGAAATTTCCCGCAGACAGTTTTTATCATAAATGTGCATCTACGTTGAAGTGGTCACAAAGTATCTTTGGAAACATTAAAAAAACATCTTCTCTTAAAATAACAGCACTAGCACTTCAATGTACCACACTATGTACAAGAGAAAGCTATGTTTCATAAAGTTAAATACTCGTGTATGGATTCCTGGACATAGTATGTATCAGAAATGTGCGTGAACACATCAAACTACTAACAGGGAGTGTCTTTAGTAACATCAAAGATATATGAAAGCCATGAAGGACCGTATAACAATTCACTTATATACAGTCTTGTCTTATGTACATGATGCTTCGCAAAATAACTATTGGCAATGGTATATCAGTACCGAAGCTGTGCCAACATCAACTGAGATTTTTGATAGACAACATATAGAGGAAGAAAAAAAGGAATATCCATAAATCGACACTCATATCAAGCATATAAACTTCAATTGAAGCTTAAATTGTATACCAGACACATGCTTAGGAAAATTTGGCTGGAATTATTTAATATGCATTAGATCTAGTTTCGTAAGTAGTATGTCATACACACATTTCTCATAGATGTGATAAAACCATGTGTACACATATTGGAACCGAAGCAGTTTACACTACAAGGTCCCTTTCTTAAAACAAGCATTATGTGCAGCATCAATAAACACAAGCTGAACTAAAACATGCTCAAAATTATGCATCTGTGCTGTACCAGAACTGAAATGTTAAGAGTAATTATAAGTACTCCTACATCACCCTTCCACAATGCTGCAGAGAAACACACCATTTCCAATCGCTAACCAGTATGTATGTACGTGCAAAGAGGGTTGAAATAATGTAGGAGAATTACCTGAGCAGAGAGCCGGTGGCAGCTGCCAAGCCTGAACGAAGCGGCTGGCGACCTTTTCCATGGAGGGTTCGACGAGGTCGTAGACCTCGCAGTGCACGACCTTGCGAGCACGCACGTCGACGCCGAGCAGGTGGCCGTCCAGGAAGAAGTAGACGACGTCGGGGTTGGTGGGATGGATGAGCGCGAGCACGGGGATCTTCCTGGGCAGACCAGTGGCCTTGTAGCTGGGATCGTTGCAGATCTCCGTGAAGGTGGCCTCGCACTCCAGCGTCCACGAGCCGACCGGGTGGTCGTCGAGCGTCCACACGCTGATCTGCGCTGCCCCGCTGCGGCTGTTACGGTTCCTGTACATGTCCACGAACCGCAGCTTGCCGGCGCTGACGCCGACGCAGCGGTACTTGTCGAGCAGCCCCGCGGCCTCCCTGGGCGTGAGCACCTTGGCCCCCGGGAGGTGGACGGCGGTGAGCGTCGGGTCGTCGGCGAAGGGGTTGCAGGTGAGGAGGCACCAGGCGAGGTCGACCCACCAGAGGCGCCCGGAGCAGGAGAGCACGCCGTCGGCGCCGCGCCAGCTGCGGCAGGGAAGCGGGTAGGCGAGGCTCTGCGTGACCCACTCGCCGACCTGCGACGAGAAGCGCAGGAGCTCGGCCTTGGCGCTGCCGAAGACCGGCTGGAGCTCGGCGACCATGTAGCCCTTGGGGGAGGTGATGAGGCCGATGAAGCCCGGGCCCGAGAGCAGCTCGGGCTTGGGGAGCGGGAAGGCGGCGGTGGCGGGGGCGGTGGCGTCGAGCAGGAAGTAGGCGTCGAGGTAGGGACACCAGGAGACCCCCTGGTGGCCGGGGGTGTCGGTGATGGTGGGGCCCGGGGTGGCGCGGCGGCCCTGCTCGGAGTGGAGGAGGATGAGGCCGGATGGGTCGGCGGCGATGATGGTGGGGGATCTTCTGGAGGAGGCGCGGTCCGGGTAGATGCGCGCGGGGATGGTGAGCAGCGCCACGCGCGGGGGCGCCGGCAGCGCGAGGGAGAAGTCGGCTACGCCCGGAGGGAGGTCGGTGTCGTCGGTGTCGGCGGCGGCGGGAGAGAGTACCCGCGGCACGCTGCCCAGGATGACCCACGACGGCGACGCGGCGGACGCCATCTCGGTCGGGTGCGCTCGGGCCTGGAGAGCGACGGCGTGCGGTGGGGGTTAGGGTTATATGGTGGCCGGCGAAGCGAAGCGAAGCACGCGACCACGGCCGTGTGCGCGTGGAATGAACCGGAAACAGTGGTAGGTGGTCGTGTTTGGAACTTTGGGTTGGGGGATTTCTGCCTCAGGCAGACTTGGAATTGGACGATTGGGTTTGTAAATTGTAAGGCATAAAGAAACCATTTTCTCTTTTTTTTTTGTGTGTAGGCCTACATCCCTGTCCACCAAATCGATTTTCATATGAACTTGAGTTATGTTCATTTAAACTTTGAACTTGTTGCCCAAACCTAAACTGGACCCGATAATGATCACACCGATCTTTCCTAGTCTAAATCGAGGGGTGGTTCTTTGGCTCTTTCTTTCATCCATTTCTTTTGATTTTATTTTTTGAAAGTACAAGCGGCACGGTGGATGTGGTTATGTGGAATTGTGTGATGGAGCTACACTGATTTTTCTGCGTGATTCGATGGGTGATTTATGCGATGAAGTGTATAGGGTACAAGCTGAAGGAAGAGCACATTGCACGAACAAATAAGAATAGACGATGTTATCAATGCACTTCAAGCTCAACTTGCTGAGAAGAATGCATAAATTGCAACTATTAATGCTAGATATGAGGGCAGGGAAATGACGGTTTACAAAAATGTGGTGTTAGCCTAGGCGCTTAGGATTTCCTACGAATCCAAGAGCAACAAGCAAACTCAAGAACTCGGGGGGGGGTGTATGTAATATGCATTGGTGCAATTTTGGATTAGAACCTCCTCTTTCTTTCTATCAAATGGAGGAAGTAACTGGGTTGAATTGGAGATCCTCAAAATTTTGTGTCGCAACAATGGAGTGATAGAGATAGAGCTCAATTCAATAGAATGTATGCTTGACCTAACCTCCTCAAGGACGAAGAAAGGGGTTTCATAGCTCAAAGGAGAAAACTACCCATTTGGAAAATTCGGTGTGTGTAGTTCGAAACCGGAAGCTCCAATGTGCATACCAGTCAATCGGTTCACATGTCGAAAACCACCATGGTGACAGGACCTAGACGGGTCACCTTCAAGCTGGACACGATCGTGGGGAATCAATATGAGCAGGATTTTTCTGATAATTTTTCCGGCTTAGATATGCTGAAAACAAGGACCACTCGGGTAGGAGATGATGGCGAAAGACCAATGTAGATCTGCTTTGGTTTGCCAAGCATTTGAGATAAAAAAATGTACCACCTCGTTGCACAAATTGGTTCTAGTTCGATACCCGAATCAACTGAGGCCAGATACAAATCTATCATAGTGGCACTAGACCCAGAGTCAGGTGACTCACACAGATAACCTATCACCTAGGAGGAATATGATGCTGCCATGAGGGAGATAGATGCTGGAATTGCTCTTGATTAGTAGTAAACCAACCCCTGCCTTGTAGGTCTTCAAGACTAATGTAAATAATGTCCGAGAGGTCAAGGAAATCTGCAAAATGGTAAAGACCTGATACGTCCAAAACGTATCTACTTTCCCGAACACTTTTGCTATTGTTTTGCCTCTAATTTGTGTATTTTGGATGCAACTAACACGGACTAACGCTGTTTTATCTACTTTCCCGAATACTTGCTATTGTTTTGCCTCTTAATTTGTGTATTTTGGATGCAACTAACTACGGACTAACGCCGTTTTCGCAGAACCGTTGCTGGTGTCTCGTTTTGTGCAGAAATCCAACTTTCAGTAAAATCCTCGGAA